>NC_056732.1:57959882-58114662 GCF_019279795.1 Protopterus annectens
TTTGAAAAATAGATCAGTGAAGGAAGACTGAAAGGCAGATTGTTGGAAAGATGTACAGACAATTAAGGGACAGAATGGCAGCTAGGTATAGATGTCAAGTATAGTATCTTGTAAGGAAGTACTTTTAAATAACCGGAGATAAATTACCATGAAGAGAGAGAAAGCTTGGTGTATATTTTTTCTCACCACAGCTGATAATCAGCTGCCGCCAGCTCATGCCGTCTTTCACCAAGCCTACTTTACCTGCCATAGCCTTCCCTGAGCTCAACCTGGCCACAGTCTGGGGCTGGTGAGGAGATTAAAGACATTGGTGTAACATCATGATACTGCCAGGGCGTGTGTGCTGTAACTACCACTCCCTACAGTCTGGTGCTGGTGAAGAGATTAAAGACACTGGTGTAACATCAGGATACTGCCAGGGTATGTGTGCTTTAACTACCACTCCCCACTGTCTGGGGCTGGTGAGATTAAACACACTGGTGTAACATCATGATGCATCATGATACTGCCAGGGTGTGTGTGCTGTAACTACCTCTCCCCACAGTCTGGAGCTGGTGAGGAGATTAAAGACACTGTTGTAACATCATGATGCATCATGATACTGCCAGGGTGTGTGCGCTGTAACTACCTCTCCCCCAGCCTGGGGCTGGTGAGGAGATTAAAGACACTGGTGTAACATCATGATACTGCCAGGGTGTGTGTGCTGTAACTACCACTCCCCACAATCTGGGGCTGGTGAGGAGATTAAGGCCACTGGTGTAACATCATGATGCATCATGATACTGCCAGGGTGTGTGCGCTGTAACTACCTCTCCCCCAGCCTGGGGCTGGTGAGGAGATTAAAGACACTGGTGTAACATCATGATACTGCCAGGGTGTGTGTGCTGTAACTACCACTCCCCACAATCTGGGGCTGGTGAGGAGATTAAGGCCACTGGTGTAACATCATGATGCATCATGATACTGCCAGGGTGTGTGCGCTGTAACTACCTCTCCCCCCAGCCTGGGGCTGGTGAAGAGATTAAAGACACTGGTGTAACATCATGATACTGCCAGGGTGTGTGTGCTGTAACTGCCACTCCCCACACTCTGGTGCTGGTGAGGAGATTAAAGACACTGGTGTAACATCATGATACTACCAGTAAGTGTGTGCTGTAACTACCATTCCCCACGGTCTGGGGCTGGTGAGGAGATTAAACACACTGATGTAACAGCATGATGCATCATGATACTGCCATGGTGTGTGTGCTGTAACTACCACTACCAACAGTCTGGGGCTGATGAGATTAAGACACTGGGGTAACATCATGATACTGCCAGGGTTTGTGCGCTGTAACTACCACTCCCAGCAGTCTGGGGCTGGTGAGGAGATTAAGGACACTGGTGTAACATCATGATGCATCATGATACTGCCAAGGTGTGTGCTGTAGCTACCACTCCCTTGTAGCAGCCTTGTCACCGCCGTAACTGCTTGCCGTGGGAGGTGCATGACAGCTTCTTTGCATAAGTGACCCCCTAAGTGGATTACCACTCATGTAGCATGAAGCCAGCCAATCTCATATGCTGCATATTTCAGCGAATCTAAGCTGTATGCCCACCCCACCCCAGGAGGAGCAAGCTGCCATTAGCTACTCACACGACTCCTCCTCCTGCAACCCCACCATCTCCTGTGCCACTAATCCAACAGTGTTGTCTGAGGGGTCATTAAGGGCTTTATCCCTCTGCACCCTGTGGCTGTTGCCTTGTGTATATTGTTCACCTGTTGTGGGCACCATTGGGTCAAAAACTGCTACTATAAGCATAACAATAAACAGTTCTGTACCCTTTTTTCAAATAGTTATACTTAAAGTGAGTTTTCTTAATATTTTGGATTGTGTGGCTTGTGAGAAGCAGAAGCTTAGTATGGTTAAAAAAAAGGTCCACAATATAAAGGCTGACATCATGTGTGTATATAATCATTCATACAGTTACAGACACATCTTGGATACTATATAAAGCCACAGCAGTTATATCCTGCATAATTCCACTGATTTTTTTTTTTCAAAGATTGAGGAACTTTGCCGAGAGAATATCACATAGAAATAAAACCTATTTTTTGCTCCCAGAAATGTACATGTGGCACACAGATGTAACACTGAACTGGTACTGAAGGCTTTGGAAAACTTTTCTGTTGTGCGGAAGTAGAGTGAATAGAATGAGTATTTGCAAACGGTCAGTTGTGATCGGTGTACTACCTCGATAAACAAATGTAAAATAAAAATAAAATAGATGGTAATGGCTATGATGACATATTTGCATTTATATAGATTTAAAAGATCTGAGTAATGTGATTAGTGCATTAACCATTAATTACCATTGAGGGGGGCATCTATGCAATATGTGCTAGGTGTTCTCAGCATTAAGGGGAGAGTCAGTTTCTGACAGGTAAGGCCACGTGAAACAAATTGCACATTTAATACACCAGCTAGGAAGGCACAGATTCATTAGAATCATGTTTGGTTGTTTGTCAGTACCAGAGATATTCCAAAGAGTATTGTCGAATTCTCTTAAGTCTTGGAATGCATTTTAAACATGTGATACAGTATAAGCTTAGACATGAGACAAGAATGACAAGAGTAGCACATTTGTTGAGTATTTTAAGGCAGCGCAACTTCAAGTTAAGAGCAAATGAAAAATTGGTGACCAGTTTGAAAATACACTTAATGTTGTATTGTCAGGAGATCGGGAACTTGATCTGGAAAACATCTAAATGCATTTTAAAATACCATGTTTAGAAGATAAAAATATCAGATAGGATTTTAGGCATGAAGTAATGCCTTGTAAAGCTTGTGCCTAATAATTTCTAATGTAACTTGTCATCTATGGAAACTTGTTAGAGCAAGATGTAGGTGAGAATGGAACTGTGAATAAGGAAAACATGTTGATGTACTCAGGAAAGTAGAGATTATCCGACATTAAAAAGTCTGATGTCAGTAAGTTATTTCATTATATGTAGTTGCCAATTAGAATGGTTATATGGGCTTTGATCTTGCAGTTGACTAGACTAGTTGTCTACTGATAAAGAGCATTTATAGAAGCACAAAAGACGTATGTTCAGATAGAAACAGAGTATGAATATGAGAAATTCCATTAATATGTCTGTGGGGGAAGAAAGTTATGCAGAAACTAGTCACAGACCCTTGCATAATGCATTTAAAAAGTCTGTTTCAGGGCATCTCTGAGATTGCAAAGGATATTACTTCATCTAAGTATGGTCTGAAAGTGGAATACAGAGCAGACCAGGAACTGTATATGTTATGTACGTCATGTAGCACAAGTATACCAGGGATGCATGAATAGTTGGTGGAGGAACTTGAGATCCTCTAAGTAATCCCATGGTTGTTAGTGACAGAAGAAGTAAAAGAATGTTATACTTGTACCAGTACGGACTTACCATTGCAGTTACTGGAAGATGTTACATTTGCATCCTTTAACTGCTGCAATGAAGACATAACACAATAATTTTGATCCTTGATTTACTCTTGCCCTTAAATATCCTGTTTTTCCACATAGAGCTGGACATGTTAATAGTTAACAGTTACATAAATGAGTGAGCTAAACTAATATAAGGATTCATTATAATTAGTTGCATGGATGTACTATCTGCTATTTATTTATTCTAAAAATATGAAAGTACAGCTCTTTCTGATGCTCTTCTATGATTTCTAAAGGCTACTGCCATGCTTTTATTGCTCAGAGATTGAGAAGTATGATTGCACTTAAAAGGCTGGCCTCAGCAAAAAGTCATCAAAAAGCAAATAAATGCAGTTTTTTCATTCAATGAGTAGATTGTACTCGTTTAATGCTCAAAGCTAACTAAATGATACCTTCAAGTCAGCTGAGAAAACAAATGATCTGATGTTGTCAGTCTTTATTCATTTATGACAGATGGGTTTCGGTTCCGTCCTCTGAACTGATTTGGCCGATATAACAAGATTGCGCCAGCCAGAAACTCTCAAGCTAAGCTTACCCATAGTGCCCCTCTCCTCATCTCTTCAGATCTTGTTTGCCGCGTAGAGATTCAAGATGCGTCAGACCTACTGTCAAGCTAAGTGGTATATTTTTTTTCACAAAATCTTTCAAATTTTCTGCTTCTTTCCTTCTAAAATCTTCTTATTGTTTAGTTGTTCATATATTTATATGTAGTCCTTTTACTTTGTGCCTTTCCTTCTCCCAATTACTTGTTGGTACTTCTTTGTACCATTGTTGGTACAGGCCCCCTCCCTTCCCCTTACCTCTTGGTAATCTCAATACCATCATAGGGTATTTTTCCCTTCCTTCCTTTTACCCCCTTAGACATACCTTTAATTACCATTGTTGGTATTAAAAAAAACAAAAAAAACTTTTCTTACTGTGTGCATGAGTGTGTGTGTCTTGATCGCTTGACAGAACTTCTTATTGTATTTGTTGACAATGGCTGACAAAATAGGTGCCACTGGCCTTAGTGTGACAAATGTGGCAGGAAGATACCAAATTCCGATGGGCATCTCTCCTGCGTATACTGTTAAGCAGTAGCACACTTGCAAGTTCAACCTCCATGCAAGCTCTGTAAGGGCTTTAATGCCTGCACCTCAGCAGAGTGTAAAAATAAGTTAATTTTAAAGGGTCTGCTAAAAAACCCTTTCTCTGAAGTGGGGAGGTATCAACCCCTCCTAAGAAAGAGTCAAAGAAGAGGAGTCACTTGGTCCCAACATCTCCTCCGCCACAGGAACCAAAAACGTCTAAAACCCAGGTTCATAATGAACCGTAGACTAAACATGCCAAACTGACACCAACAACCGTCTCCACATCAGAGCCTAAAACTCCTTTCACAGTGCTGGCTTCGACTACAGAACCGACCACAACAGTTGCCATGGTACTGACCCCTGCCACAGTACTTCAGAGCCTCTTGGCACCAACAATAGCTTCTCCCTTAAAATTGGTCACTCCCCCCATCACAACTTTCAGATCACTCAACCATGGTGCCGAAGGGCAAGATACTAAACAGGGCCCAGTACTCTGAGTTCATTGACCCCTTTGTTGGGCAACAGCTTAGTCCATTTCTTGACCAGCCAGAATCTCCATCAGGGATGTCCACTTGTTCCACCAGGAGCCTTTCGGAGTTTGATGTAGAACTTACAGAGACTTGTGGATCTGCTCCAAGCGGCCAGAGGCATCCCATCCCCATGCAGGACCTCACTCCCACCCAGGGCCGAGGGTTTTTTTCCACAGACTCCAACCTGTATTCCTCCTTCAACCCCCCCCCCCAGCAGGTCTTGGAGCTCTCAATGCAGATGGACGCCCCTCCCAGTGCCAGCTTCTCTGGTTCCATTGGTGGATCTTACCGTGGTTCTGGAACCTACTTTGTGGACCACAGCTCAGTTGGAGCCGACCCACCCTTTCTGTTGGCACTGTGATCCCTAGTATGGCACTGATTTTTGTTCTACAATGCTGTCTATGGTTCTGGTTGCTTTGACAGCTCAGAGTCTTCTCATGGCTCCTTCCCTGGAGATAGGCTTGTCGGAGCAGGGTGTGGCCACGGTTCTGAGGTTGTCTTTCTCTGTTCCAGGCTCCCATCCCTCTTCCGGTGGGCCTGACTTCCAGGTTATGGAGAAGGCACTCGCCTCAGCAGGCTCACAGATATATATATAGATATATATATATGCCGTCTGGATCACAACTGCCACAGTCCACTACACTGGGGGAACAGGCACGGGAGCAACAAGCTACCCTACCTCTGGGTGCCCTCTCTTCAGAGTCGTGTTCAGACCTTCCCCCTAATGAACCACCCTGTAAGAGATCATGCAACAGGAAGCACGTTGATTCACCTGAGGAATCTCTCACTGAAGATACGGATTATGATGAGGGGGAAGGGTCCCCATGGTCAACCCATGAAGATGTCTTCTTTGGAGACATACTAGAGATATTCAAACAGAGGGGTGACTGGAAGCCCATCAACCCTTCCTTGGTGGAATCTGAATTCTTGCAAGCTTTCTGTTTCTGATCCTCTACTTCCTGGGTGACCACGCCTGCAGATGAGTTAGTCAAGCTCATTGTGCAGTGCACTTGGAAGGCTCCTGACACCATTGAGCCAATCTCCTGGAGATCCAGAGTATCATCCCCACTGGTCCAAAGGCTTGGCATTAAATGTTATGCTGGTGGCGGCGGCCACAAAGAAAACTCACAGAGGAGAGTCCTGCTGTCCATCCTCCAAACAGAGTGTCTCGGACTTTAGACAGGTTAGGGAAGTGGGTTTATGCTTCAACAATCTTTGCCATATGATCATTGAATTATTTGGCACATTTTACCCGTCCTCAAAGGGATCTGATCACAGAACTTTCAGGAACCTTAGCAGGAGTAGTGTCTGATGAGGTACATGACAAAGTTGCCTCCCAATTTGCCACCCTGTAGTCAATATCTAATTCGTCCACGCAGTTTGATTGCCATTACAACCGTAGGGGTGGCCAGAGCAGTGGGTTCAGGTATTGTCTTTAGACGTCATGCCTGGATGCACTTGTGCGACTTTGCAGACCCCTTTAAGTCTTCCTTCATCAATGCCCTTTGACGCTTTCTCACTATTTGGTCCAAAAGTTAAAGACACATTAGCCAGGTGTGAAAAGGACGGCAAGACCCTGTCTGCTCTGGGAGTATGTTTGTCCACTCCACAATGATTCTACCCCAGGAATCAGAGAAGTGGAAAAATGTGGTTCAGAAAATCCCTGAAACATGTAGTGAGTCGTCGTCCCCCCCCCCCCCGGGGCAGAGAGGGGAAATTATCAGGAAGATACTCCCCCTCCTGTGGCAGAGGAGTGCCCGCATAAACAGGGCTCCAGACATTCCTTTTCTGGAAGCTCTACCAGCGCTCCTGAAGAGCGGCCCGATTGCTTGCCTCTGGAAGCAGTTGGGGGACGATTCTGTCTGCACCACTTAACCTGGCATTCAATAACATCAGATTCCTAGGTACAGTTGATATTTACCAGAAGTTACCACATTCCCTTTGATCGTTACCTGAGGCCACAAAGGCGAATCCTTGACATTCCACCCAGTCAGAGAGAGACAGCAGTGCAAGAAATTCAGAAGCTGCTCGAAAAAAGAATCATCCAAACAGTCCCACCAGACCAAGTAGAATCCGGATTTTACTCAAGGTTCTCTTTAGTGCCAAAAAAGACGGGACTGGAGGCCAGTTTTAGACCTCAGCATCCTAAACAAGTTTGTCATACAGACCAAATTCCGGACAGTCATGGTCCAGTCTATCCTCCTCTTTCTGGAAAAAGACTATTGGATGTGCTTAATAGATCTCCAGGATGCGTATTACCACATAAAAATGGACAAACACTCCAATAGATATCACTGCTTCCATCTGGGAGCCAATCATTACCAATTCCAAGCACTGCCCTTTGGTCTCTCCACAGTCCCCAGAGTTTTCACCAAATGTATGGCAGTAGTAACAGCTCACTTGAGACTGCAAATATTCCGGGTGTTTCATATTTAGACGATTGGCTCCTTACCATCCCCACCAAGCATCTACTACTTCTCGCCTTGCACTATACCCTACAGCTGGCATGGCTCTTGGGTGTCTCAATAAACAAAGAGAAGCCGAAACTAGTACCTTCTCAAACCCTAGAATTATAGGAGCAACATTCGACATGAAGTCCTGTCTTGTTGCTGTTCCTTATCACAGACTACAGAGCCTAAGGTCTCAACTCCAGGTGATACTCTGTTAGGACAAGGTCCCAGCTCATTTATTCCTTCAACTGCTTGAGTCAATGGCAGCAACAATCACCATAGTTCCCCTAGCCAGACTCCATATGAGGCAACTGCAGTGGCTTCTAGCATCACAGTGGTCCCCATTAACACACCCTATGCCCCACCCAATCTGCATAACAAGCCATTGCAAACAGGATCTGAATTGGTCTGAAAAGGAGTTATGGAGTCATCCTTTCTCACCCCCTCAGCCCAAGGCTGTAGTGACCACGGATGAATCCCTGATGGGGTGGGGAGGGGCATTTTCAAAGAAAGACAGTCCAAGGCAGTTGGTCCCCCCTTAGAGGCCAATTTGCATATCAATGTCCTAAAGCAGAGGGCAGTGCTTCTGGTGTTGCAATCATTCCAATCTGCCCTCCCTTCGGGGACAGTTGCTATCCATTCAGACAACATGTCAGTCTGGTATATCAACAAACAGGAGGGGAACCAGATCCCTACCCATTATGTCGGGAAGCCATTAGAGTATGGCAATTGGGTGATAGTCTTCAACCATTTTCTGGTAGCAATGCACATTCCTAGGAATTCCCCCCGTGATTTTGGATAAACTGAGCAGGTGCATTCTCCTGCCTCATGTGTGGTCTCTCAATCCCAAGGTAGCATCAGATATTTTTTGTTCCTGGGGTTAGTCTTGCTGCAATCTGTTTGCATCTCCCATCAACCACAATTGCAGCAGCTAATTTGCCCTAATCCCCCCTCAGCGGGAGTCCCCGAGGGACGCTCTTGTACAAGGTTGGCCCCGGGACTGCTTTATGCCTTCCCTCCCTTTCCTTTGCCCTAATCCTCCCTCAGCGGGAGTCCCCGAGGGACGCTTTTGTACAACATTGGCCCCGGGACTGCTTTATGCCTTCACTCCCTTTCCTTTGCCCTAATCCCCCCTCAGCGGGAGTCCCCGATGGATGGTCTAGTACATGATTGGCCCCGGGACTGCTTTATGCCTTCCCTCCCTTTCCTTTGCCCTAATCCCCCCTTGGGGGAGTCCCCGAGGGACGCTCTTGTACAACATTGGCCCCGGGACTGCTTTATGCCTTCCCTTCCTTTCCTCTGATTCCACTATTTTTAAAGAAAGCGCTTCAGTTAAGTAGCAAAGTAATCCTCATTGCACCCTATTGGCCCCGACAAGTCTTGTTTCCCTTCCTTTGGCCTCCCCTAGTTCATTGCCCATAGACTCTGGACCTGATTCCAGGATTGCTTTCACATCCAGAGGGGTTGGTCTATCCAAACCTATCGAGCCTCAAGCTAACAGCTCGGTACCTCCTCTTCCAGTAATTGCAAGGTAAAATAATCTTATCTTTCCCTGTACAAAAAAATACTTCTAGCTTCCCATAAACCGTCCACCAGGAAAATTTATTATAGTAAGTGGAACAGATTTGTGCTGTGGTCTGGAGAAAAAGAACTTGACCCCTTTCAGCTCCGATTAAAACAGTGCTGGAGTACTTATCAGCCTTACTCCATTCCTCAGCTTCTACTATCAGAGTCCATTTAGCAGCTGTTTCAAATTTCCATAATGGATTCAAAGATTTCTCTTTAATATCTCACCATCTCTGCAAAATCTTCTTAAAAGGAGTCATGCATTTAAAACCACCCTTTAAGAGCCCATTGAACCTTAGAATTTGACACTAGTCGTACAAACCTGACCCTTCGAGCCAGCTGCCACTTGTGATGTAAAATTTTTGTCTTGGAAGACTTTGTTCCTGGTAGCTATCACTTCTAACACATATGTCATGAATGAAGATCAACAACACAGATGGAACTTTATGGTAAGAACATAACTTCAGCCAGGAGAATATCAGAATTACAGGCCTTGTGTGTAAAGCGACCTTTCATAGTTTTTCACAAAGAGAGAGTATCTCTTTGGACTAACCCCTCCTTTCTACCCAAAGTTGTATCAGATTTCAGTATTAATCAATCCATTCACCTGCCAGTTTTCTTCCAAAATTTTTCTAACAAAGGGAAATATTGTCTGCATTTATTGGATGTACATAGACAGTTGCGCGGTGATGGTGCTGCGGTAGCGTTGTCGCCTCACAGTAAAACGCTGACCAGTTCGACTCTTAGCTAGAGCGTCTTCTGCGTGGAGACATGCATGAATGGGCGTACCTTCGTTGAAGGTTGTGCGTTAGGGCTGGCAACTCAGCACGTAAAAATCAACTGCCAATCATTAGCGGACCGGAGTTCCCCTGTGGCGACCCCTAACCGGGAAAAGCCGAAAGACACAACAACAACATAGACAGTTGCATTTTTACTTAGGACTAAATCATTCCAGAAATCAGACCAATTGTTTTTGTCTTTTCAGGGACCAAGTTACGTAAATCAGTTTCTAATGTCTCTCTGGCTTGGTGTATATGCATTCATACTTACAGTCTTGGAATTCTGAGGATTGCTGTTATGATCCATAGCTTCATAGATTATAAGTTCATAGATTAATACTTGGCTAACTGCTTTGTGGGCCATTTTAAGCCTAGCTAATTACCTCATGTGAGAATCAAACCTTGCACCTTGTGTCTGTAAGGTACACACTTTAACCATTATGCCAACCTCCCACTATAGAATTTCAGCAGACACCACCACACTCAAATGGGCTACTAACAAGTAGAACTACAGATCAAGAAGTGGCACTCCTCTTATATGTTTGTGATTTGCACTTTAAGCTTTATTTCCCGACCTCTCATTCAGCCAAATAAAGTTGTTGATCTTTTGGGTGAGGGCCAACATTTGTACATGGGGTGAGGCAGAGAAAAGATGGTTTGGGCTATGCTTGCAATTGGGGTACAACTGTCAGTGATTATCATAAGAGTCAGTATTATGTGTAGCATATTGGTATTACAGTGCAGGTGGACATCTGATCATCTGGGGTGACTCTTAAAGCTTTTAGGGCCATCATCTCTTATGCCAAGGACCTCTGTAAGTCAGTAAGATGGTCAGTATAAAGAGAAGAGGCACCAATGTTATCTTCATAGCAGGTTTAGAAGGGATTTTTTAGGCTGGCTAAGGGATTTTGGAAATATATTTGTCTTTTTTGTGAGTGCTGTTGTAAACCTTTAGTCTAGCTTTTAGTGAGTAGACTGTATATGCTGGATTTATGGGAATTCTACAGGCTGTAGAGAACCAGTGATGAAACACCCTACTGTAAATGCCTGTAAAGTGCACTACATGCGTTTTTGTTGACCCTTTATTTAAGGTCCAGAGCTTAAATAAGTATGCGTGTAATCTGCTGCAACCTAGTGACCATTGTCGGGTAACTATTTAAGTATTCTGGGAGTAGGATTGTGCACACTTGCTGTAAATGGAGAATGCCATGCATTCTGTCTTGTTAAAACTGAGGAACAAAAACACTGTTCTGGTGGACTACATTTTCAGTAAAAACCTGATAATTGCGCAACTAATCAGTGAAATATGATGGGGAAGACAAGCTGTTGGTAAAAGACTGGCTGAAAACCCATCATGTTAGAGATGGTGGCCTCACATAAGAGAGAGATTTGTAACCAAGTCTAGATACTGTTGCAGTTACCTTTTATCAGAAGAAACTGTTGAGTACCAGGAACCTGATCGTTGATATACTTAAAAGGATACCAGAAATATGTGTCTGCATTTACTCAGGGAATACTTAAAAACTAGTTGTGGATGTGCTTGTACTGAAGATGACTCTGAGTCCTGTTTGTGGATGAATAAGAGGGTTAAAAGTCAGTTTGACTAGAGCTGGAGAACCAAGGCTATGAACTATAATACATTTTCAGAGGTTTAAATAGACTTGAACTGCATATAAGCAGACCTAGCCTAAAGTAAAAAGCATTGTCCTGTCAAGTTAAAAATGAAGTTGATGTTGTACTCCTCTCTTTAAATAAGCTGTACTTGAAGCAGTTCATGATGCCGTTTCACTTGTATTCTGAACGCTACACTGGTGGTTCTGGCAGACATAGTTTGGCTATTGTATACTAAACTATTCTGTTTTTCATTCCTGCCTCACAACCTGCAAATGTACAATGTTTCTAAGTTAATTACCCCACCTGTAGAGAAAGATCCAGAAAGAGTGAAAAAGTAGAATAATAGTTAAAAATGAAAACAAAACCAGCATTCTATAACCCGATAAGGTGTTTGTTCCATAAAAGCTTGTCGTTTGTTTTATTAAAAGTTTTCTACGTAAGTGCTGCTTTTGTTTTCGTTTTTGATGCTGTGGTTCTAGGTGACCTTTTTTCTGGTAGAGCTCATTGAAATAGTTAAAGTTCAAAAGGAATTAAATTTAATATATTGGTAGATTGAGATGGTTTTGACCAACCCTATATCACTAGGTGGGTTGCAAACTGGCTCACAGATGGAAGCCACAGTGTGAAAGTAGCCAACTCCAAGTCAGACTGCCGACCAGTCACTAGTGGAGTCCCACAGGGTTCGGTCCTGGGTCCTCTCCTGTTTGGTATCTACTTCTCTGAAGTCCAGGCCAACACGAAGGGTCTCTGCCTGACAATGTTCACAGACGATTGCAAGTTGGGAGCTATTATTAAATCTCCATGCGATGTTAACATCCTACAGAAAGGCCTCACTGAGACCAACAACTGGTGTCAGAACCATGGCCTTAAACTCAATGCCAAAAAATGTGTCGTCATCCCATTTGGGAATAACCCAGCTCCCACGAATTACCACATCGATGGTAGTCCACTGAACACAGAAGGAATTATAAGAGATCTGGGAAGAAAGGTTGACAGCAACCTCTCTTTTGACCACCACGTTGCCACTGTGGTCAGAAAGTCCTGTGTGACACATCTCATTACTAAGGGTTTTGCATCCAGGAAGAAAGGTCATTGTCTTCCTCTACTCTTCCCTCATTAGGCCAATCAAGTACAATGCCCCATTAGGCATACACCTCACCAGACACCTGCAACAACTGGAGAGGCCGCAAAAGTACCTCACAAAAAGGATCCTATGCCTTAAACACTTGTCCTACAAGGACAGACTCAAAAAAACTCCAACTATTCTCTGTCGCATATCACCTACTTACAGGCGATTTATGCTTGACTTACAAAGCCATGTCTGACCCAGCTCTGTTAGAAATGCTACATCAAAAGAAATCCCAATCCCTCCACACCACACACTCCAAAGACCTCAACCTCATTAACCACAATCAACAGAACATGTTGGAGGGACAGGTTCATAACACACAGACTGCCCATACTATGGAATAGACTTCCCATTCATGTCAAGCAGAGCACCTCACTGTACCCTCTTCAAGAGAAATCTTGATGAGTGGATGGGAAATAGAAAATTCACCCCGGGGATCACTCCAGTTGCTCTGCTCAACAGAGGCACTGGGAACTAAGGTTGGATGGCACGATGCCAGGGTAATCCTATGGGCTAGGCTTGTAAAGGCTCCAGGGCCATTAGCTTAGTACACACCTATGGATGTTTTAGCAAAGTGGTATGAAATTGCTCAAGGATTGCTTACCAAAGGTGCGCACAGTGAAAGTACAAAGCTGTTGACAGAAAATGTTTCAATGTGAAGGAAACTGCTGAAGCTGGGTATATATAGTTTTACAATAATAGCTCTTTGTCATTCAAAAATGTACATGTTGATTGGACAGTCCAATCAGCATGCCCATTGTAAATCAAGGATATACCAAAGGAAAAAGTCCATCCTCTGACGTACCATTGAATGGACAGACTTTTCTATTAGCATATGCTTAGAGCAAAGTACAGGAAAAAATCAGATCTTTTCCAAACTAAAGAAACAGAAGCATACTTGATTTCATAGGTTCATACTAGGCTGTCTGCCCTAGGGCATTTATAAGCCTAGCCAGAGTGTGTTTGGCTTTCGCCACCCATTTTAAATTAATTTTGCTTTGCCCTTTTTCGAGGTTAGTATACTGTGCCTCTGTCTAACAGTGACACAGAAGTGATACCCGGGGTAAACCTACGATCTCCCATCCACTCATTAAGATTCCTCTTGAAGAGAGTCAATGAGGGACTCTGCCTAACCTGGACTGGGATTTTATTCCAGAGTGAAGGGAGCGTCTGGGTTATGAATCTGTCCCTCCAGCATGTCCTATTTATTTCAGTGCTGAGGTTCAAGTTTCTCGAGCGCATAGCTCGATGGGATTTGGATTTTCTGAGGTGCAGCATGTCCATTAATTCCGGGTTGGACATGGCTTTATATGTCAGGCACAGATCGCCTCTGAGCAGGCGGTATGCCACTGAGTAGAGCTGGAGTTTCTTTAACCGGGCAGCATATGGCATCTGTTTGAGCCCTTTGATCCTCTTGGTGAGGTACTTTTGGGGTCTTTGCAGTTGCTGCAGGTGTCTGGTAAGGTACATCCCAGAAGGGGCATTGTACTCAATTATGGGCCTGAAGAGGGATGAGTAAAGAGGCACGATGACCTCCCCTGATCTAGATGTGAAATGGCCACGTGGTTGCCAAATGAGAGATTGCTATCAACTTGGGTCCCCAGGTCCCTAATTACTACTTCTGTACTTAATGGATTACCACCTATGTGATAATTTGTGGGCATTTTGTTTTTGCCAAAGGGGATGACTATACACTTTTTGGCGTTTAGCTTGAGGCCATGGCTCTGGCACCAGTTGTCTGTTTCTATGAGGCTCTTTTGGAGGATGCTTGTGTTGGCTGGAGAGTTGATTATGGCACCCAGTTTGCAGTCATCTGCGAACTTGGTCAGCCACAGTCCTTCCGTGTTGGGCTGTACCTCCGAGAAATATATACCGAACAAGAGAGGTCCCAGGACTGAGCCTTGCGGGGCGCCACTTGTAACTGGTTTGGAGTTTGACATGGCTCCCGCAATTCTAACCATGTGGGTTCTGTCCTTGAGCCAGTTTGCAATCCATCTAGTGACATAAGGGTTTATATTTAAGCTGGTGAGCTTATCTATAATGCCAGAGTGGGGTATTGTATTGAAGGCTTTTGCGAGGTCCAGGTAGGCTGTGTAGACCACCTTCCCCTCGTCAATGGTCTTGGTGACTATCTCAAAGAAATCGACCAGGTTTAAGAGGCAGGATCTGCCCTTAACAAAGCCAAACTTGGTAGGATCCAGTGTCTGTAGGTCCCCAATATCTTTATTTATGAGGTCCATGATGATCCTTTCCATAGCTTTGCAGACCAAGCTAGTCAAGCTTATGGGGCGATAGTTTCCAGGATCCGTTGAGGCACCACCTTTGTGGAGAGGGACCACTGTTGCTGTACGCCACTCTTTGGGTACATATCCTGTAGTAAGGCTGAGATTGAGCAGTAGTGTTATGTTTGGGTTTAGCTCTTCTTGGAGTTCATGTAGGACGCAGCCTGAGACACCGTCTGGTCCCATTGATGCTGTGTTTTTTGCTTTGGAGAGGGCGGCTCTTACCTGATCATCTGAGATGTCAGGGGGGCAGCACTCTGCTGGGATAGATATTTTCCCTTTTTGTGGGGAGGGGGGGAGAAGTTTGCGCTGAACCTGTCAGCTGGGATGTTGGCAATGTCTGTGGGTTCGGTGTATTTTTTGTCATATTGGACTAATTCTGAGCATATCTGGGAATTCCCACCCAGGTTCCTAACATAACTAAAGAAAGCCTTGTGATTATCCTTAGTGTCCTGTGCAATTTTTCTCTCGAAGCTGGCCTTAGACGATTTTATGAGTGCCCGTAGTTTTTTGCTAATACTGATCAGAGATGCCTTCCCTTTTTGGGATTTTGCTCTATCATGTAGTAGCTTCCTCCTTCTATTGTATAGTTTGTTTATGGCTGGGGTCCACCAGACAGGACGCCTGCCTTTGGAGGATTGGTTCTTGGTTTTATTTGGGATTGCATGATCCATGCATTCCTGAAGGTGTTCATAGAATGCGTTTATAAAGGATTCTGCGGTCTGGGCCGTATTTTACACAGGCCCGGGGGCTTTGAAGGATTCCACCTCGGTTTTGAGGAGTGTGAAATTTGCTTTAGTGAAGTTTTTCACTGTGGTTTTCTGGGCAGGGGGTGGGGTCGGGATGTGAATATCCAGTGAGATTAGTTTATGGCCTGATCTTACCAGTGAGGGATACACTTCTGGTCTGGAGCATAGAGTCCCCATGTTGGTGATGATCAGGTCCAGTATGCTTTCCACTCTTGTGGGAGTTGTAACAAGTTGTTCCATAGCATTTGAGTTTATAAATTCTAGGAACCTTTGGGCTAGGGTGTTGAAGCTAGAGTAATGCTCCCAGTTTATGTTTGGGTAGTTGAAGTCGCCCAATATAATGGTGTTTGGAGAGACCTTCATATTTTCCAGTGTTCTCAGGAAGGCCGAGTGGGGTTCTTGGGTTTGGGAGGGTGGTCTGTAGCAGGCTATAAACTGGAAGGCAGTTTTACCCACTGTTAGTTGCACATGGATAGTCTCTGATGCTTCATGCTGTGCCACCAACCTGGAGGTGTGGGTATCTTTGACGAATATTGATACTCCCCCTCCTTTTGTGGTTCGGTCCAAGTTTTGGGGCCGAAAAGCATGGTATGAGGTATAACCTGGTAGTACTGGGGTGCTCTCGGGAGCCTTGAACCAGGTTTCTGTTACTGCACAGATATCGATGTTCTCCATGCTAAGGAGAGTTTTGAGTGCGTGCATCTTGAGGTTTAGATTTCTAGCATTGAGTAGCATTACTCTTAGTTTCTTATCCCTTGTGATACCTATGGAGGTGAGTTTGTCTTTTGAGCATTGCCTAAAAAAGGCACTGTGGGGGTAGCAAGAGCTTTTGCAATATCTGAAAGCCCAGGGGTGACAGGTGCAAGCCGTCCCTAGCGAAGCATCGTGGCTTGTCAAGCATGTCATCCCAGGCTGACAGGCATTGGATCCCCTTTGAATGACACCAATACTTAAGCCAATTGTTGAAATTGATCATTTTGTCTTCATATTGTGGCATCATTCTTGGTGAGGGTAAGATGCTACTCAAGGTCAGGGTCATACCGGCCTGGGCTACATGCTCAGAGAGCTCCTGTATGTCTCTTTTCATGTAGTCCAGGGAGGTAGGTCTCAGGTCATTCACAACAGCATGGACAATGACTGACTCATATTTGTACTTGCCTTGGAGTGACCTGAGTGCTTGTGTTATGTGGCGGATCCTAGCGCCCGACAGGCAGCTCACCGTGACCTTCTCCTTGTTCAGCCTGGTGAGCGGGACGTTAGTGTGCCTGACAATAGAGTCACCTATTACAAGTGTATCAGGTGTGTTGTTTAGCCTTAAGGGCTGTGACTGTTCGGCACACTGGCTTTATGAGCTATGTGTTGCACGTGTTTTGTTTTGGGGTAGCGGTTGCTTGGGTGTCTGCTTTGGGGGTCTCTGCTGCTTAGGCAGATTTTTATTTAGAGCCTCCGAGTATGTTTTTGTGTGTTTATGTGATTGGTTTGCTGTCGTGGTAGGTCTATGTGAGACTTCAATTGTAGTGAGTGTGGTTTCCTTCTCCTCCTGACTGGTTACGCCAGTACTGAGTTGAGAGAGCTTAGCCTCCAGTTTGGCTATATGGTTGCATCTCTCACATGTGTTGGAATTTGTTGGGAGGAGGAGAGGGTTGTCTGTGTACATGAGGCAGTTGTAACATTGCCTCAAGATTTCCTTTGTATTTCTGTTGTATCACTCCTAAAATCTCTGCAGACTATCATATATTTCAACTATCCAGATTTTTGCCTTATAGTTTGTGTCCTTTCCTCATAAAAATGTAGTTTTCTAGAAAGCCACTGGCAATTGAAGTCATTAAATAATGACAGGCATTCAGTATTTAGGCTTCATATCCTTCAGAAAATGCACACTACCACAAAACCTCATATATTCAAGACATTTTTTAATTTTATAAGAACAATAAAATCTGTCCCTATTTTTGGATTTTTGTTCCTCCCATTATATTGGGCTTTGTCCAAGTTTCTTGCAGTCAGAGCCTATAATGGCAGAGAAAACAAAACAGCAATGGAGGTTGTCTTTTCTCCGTTGCTTCTCCTGAAAAGCACCAATGTACTGTGTAAGCGTGGGAACACAAGTCCTATACGCATGTGCAGTATATCACAAAACATGGAAGAATGCAGAGGAACACTGCAGGGATTCATATTATAACACCGAGCGCTGAAAACAGCGAATGGTGTTACATCGACACATATTCAGCGAATGCTGAAAATGTTGAAACCACAGAACAGCGATTTCTTTCTTAGGGAAAGAAATCTCTGTTCCAACCCCCCCCCCAAAAAAAAACACATTAAACATTTCCAAACACATACACACATACCCTAACCCTAATTATACCCCCTCAAAAAAACAGTAAACAACTAAATACACATATGCACGTAACCCAACCTTACATCTAACAAAAAAAAAAAAAAAAAAAAAACAGTAAATATTTTAAAACATATGCACGTACCTCAACCTGCACCCTAACCCTAAGGTCAGTAACTGTTGCACAATCACACTCGGTAACTATACCGGACACGGGACCACACTACACTCCAGAACAGGCAAAGCATCGAAGCGGTCAAGTGACTTTTTTCCCAGGGAAAGAATTCGATGAACAGCCGCTTTGCTGTTTTGCCTGTTTGCCCTACATGTGTCGACAAAAACGCATTCGACAAAATGCATTTTCGTCCTAATATGAACCCCACTACAGCGCTGTTATATGCAGACATCATTTATAAAAGGTAAGCGTTTTTAAGTAATGCCATTGCATGACAGCAGTAATCCAGTCTTTGATGCGAGTATCACAGGATTTACCCTTACCCAGTTGTGGGTTATTAAAGTTGTACTGCAGAGTTGTGTTGAATTCTTAAATTACAGACTGTAACTTATTGCATTTTGAAAAGAAGTATAAGCAGTGAATTGTTTGAAACCACATGCGTTGTACTCTGAACAAAAGCAGAAGGATGGATGCACAGATATAAACCTAGTAGAATTTATGTGTTGTGCTGTTAATCCTGTAACTACCAGGGAGAATCTGCTGGGGACGTTTTTATGGCAGTTAAAAATGAGCTGTGTGTTATAAAGAGGGAACCCAACTAAATGGGAGCTTTTGCACTGAAAGAAAAAAATGAGAGAAAATGATTGACTGCAAAGATGGTAGTTTCATAGTGTTCAAAGTGGAGTATAATTATTTTCATATGTTCATAGGTTGTTACTAGGCTTACAACCCAGAGGGGGAGCCTTTCTAAGCCTGGCCAAGTTTTCCCAAAAGAATAATGATGTCCTGTATCCAAACAGGGCATTGAGGGCCAGGCATTTATAAGCTACCTCTGTCCATAAGGGACATGGTTGCCAGGCCTGGTGTAAATTTCCTGTTCCCCATCCACTGGTCTAAGTTGAGATTAAACTGAGTAATATATGAACCCAGCTCCACATGGACGGGAAGCCTGTTCCATAGGAGTGGGAGTCTCTGGGACTCGTATCTGTCTCTCCAGCATGTTCTGTTTAAGTAACAGACAAAATTCAGACCCCTAGGCCTTGTATTTTTGTTACTCTTTGACTTGCAAATATGTAAGAGATTCATAAATGAGGGATTTGCAGATGGCTTGTAAGCCAGGCATAGATCACCCCTCAGCAATCTGTAAGAGTCTGAGCAGATGAAAAGGGCTTTAAGGCACTCTTCATTAGGCAGGTTTGTTACGCCTTGTTTTTTTTTTTTTTTTTTTTTTTGTAAGGAACATCTAAGGTCACTCCAGCTTCTGCGTGTGCCTGGTCGGGTAAAGACCAAAAGGAGCATTGTACTCTGATTGATCTGGTAAGGGCAGAGTACAGTGGGATAGTGACCTCTTTGGACATAGATGCCATGCCCTTACTTATATGTTGCGCAGCATAAAAGGATTTCCGGTACTTACATATTATCGCAACCAGATTTTTGCGATAATACTGGTTGCTTCACGATGTTTAAATTTAACCATAAATGCTGTGAAGATGTCAAGCAATGTGTTTTCTTTCATGTTTTACATCCTGTTTCTGTCTGCTGAAGTGCACAAAGCATTGTGCATTAAATTGCTTTCCTTACACTGGGAATATGTAAGATATCTAGCACTCCGTATTATCACCAGCAGCGTTCGCGATAATGCCGGTTGCTTCACGATGTCTAAATGTATTCTCTTAATACTGTGAAGATGTCAATGTGTTTTCTTTCACAGTGAAGATTTTTATTAATAACCCTGCCTAAAACAAAGGAAAAACCTAGTGGCGCTGTTTATGAATGCACTTTTCTGACACCATGTTATGTAGCTGGCAGTAAAGTGCATAGAGGCTTCAGTTGTCAGGGCTACTCTCTTACTGATTGCAATTACTCTCCCCAAATATTGCTTCACTTCACATTTCTTCAGCAAGTAAGAACATTGCAATGTTTCTGTTTTTATGTAACTGTGCCCACGGCTTGCTATATTAGTGCACCCAACAGCTTGCACTCACTACTGCAGAACATATCAACTCGTTCCGCTGTTACATAATAAATTATACTGCCCTAGAAATCTGAGACAGTTGAAGCGTGCGTGTGTAATGTACGCAAAACAGGAAGAAGACTAAAATGATTGTTTCTCTCTTCCTGAATGTTTTCCAAATTTACTTTTCATCAGCAAGGACTTCAAATAACAGCTTGCGGTGTTTCCCCCACTCGTTTTCATGCTAGCATGGTATTATCGCAACCGCCAAAATCTGGTTGCGATAATACGCAAGTACCGGATTTCCTTACCACTGTGGTCAGTATGATGGTCAAAAGTAAGGCTACTATCTATGTGCATACCCAGATCCCTAACCACTGAGTCTACTCTTGCGGTAGTATTATCAACGTGGTAATTAGCTGGTATGGTTGACTTCCCAATGGGTACAGTTATGCATTTCTTATCAATGAGTTTAAAACCATGACTTTGGAACCATTTGTTAGTCAGAGGTAGACCTTCTTAAAGAATGCTACTATCTGCAGAGCAGTTGATGATGACCTCCAGCTTGCAATCATCTGTGAACTTAGTCAGCCATAAACTCAGCATTTGCTTCCCTTTCAGAGAAATAGATGCCAAAAAGGAGCAGGCCCAGTACCAAGCCCCAGTTTTAGACATTGTGGATAATGTTTACTTAGAATCCAGTTTGAACCCAAATTCTCTGCCTCCTGCTCCGGCCAAACCTAACAGGAACTATAGAGTGCCTGATTCCCACAAATTTCTTTATAAAAGTCCTGTTGCTGATCCAGAGACTATCTCCCAGAGTCCAAAAGGGGCTAAGGCTTCTATGGCAAAAAATCCTGGTGGCTGGGGGTTGCTATGAGAGCACTTCTCTGTCCCATGAGTGATGTGGTCTTGTGAGGAAGTGGTTCCTCCCACATGGACAACTCATTCAGGATTGGAAAAACTTTTGTTCTGATAAGTGAAGAGGGAGTTGCTAGTTCTGTTTACTTGTTTAGATAGGGTTTAAGATTGGTGTACTAGGGGGTGTTCCACCCTTAGGCTAAGCTGCTTTCTTGCTTGCTGCTCCTTCAGACTTGCTGCTTACAGTGCTTACTAGTTCTGCCCTTGATGGACCTGATCACTGCATCCCATTGGGTCCATGATATTTCCTCGCCAGGCGACCTTCCTTGACTGTGGCCATTGAGTTGCTCTTCCTGGTTAGGTGCTCCGTACGGCTCTAACTTTGTGTTGCTCTTCCTGGTTAGGTGCTCCGTACGGCTCTAACTTTGTGTTGCTCTTCCTGGTTAGGTGTTCCGTACGGCTCTAACTTTGTGCTAGTTTTGCTGTGATTCTCTTTCTCTGTCCGCCAAAGTGGTTAGTGCTTGTAGTTCTACCTAACCATGAACACTGTTTGTTTACTTGGGGTAGTGCACCGATCCCGTTGAACCATTTGCAGGCTTAGTCCTGGTGAGTACAATCATGTCTGTTGAAAGTAATTCATTGTTAACAATGGACAGAAAAAAACAGATATTTCAACAGCAAACTGAAAAACAAAACAAAAAACAAAGGACAGATATTGCAAATCACATTAAAAAAAGTACAAATTGGGTACAGCAGATGGATTCTTGTCATATCAGTTGCTGTATAAAGGGGACCCTCTGTTGTGGGTGAGGAATATCCTCCCTCTCTTCCACACAGATGGCACTCACTCCAGCATGTCCTAGGTGCTGGATTCCCTGAAGCTTGGGAAAGCATGTGCTAGAGTTGCAGTCCCTAGTGGTGGGACTGATAGATATTTATTGTTGTTTTGTAGGTGGTTCTTTCCTGATAGTAAGGGGGAAAGTGATGCACACATGACATAAGTGTGCTTATTATAGTCAGCATGTGTGATGTAATAAAATGCCTCATCAAGGGGTGCATGTCCATCCCCAGGTAGAACATTTAAAATGTTATATGCTTAATTGATGGAGAGGATAAACCCAACCATGAGATGCACTGAGGTGGGTCCTTTCCAGAGAGAGCTGTTATGATGAGACTGTATCCATTAATTTTCTACACCATTTTAACATGCTTGATCTCTACACATGAGGTTTCTGTGTTGTCTTGGTGTTATAGAGTTAATGATATCCACATTTAGTGGTCTAATTTTCTGTTACTTCTGTTTGCATTCTGCTTTTATTTGATTAAACTAGGTACCGCACAACACATTTTCTGTGGTGTCCTAGTGCCTCTGTCTAGTCACATATTAAATACAGTGTGAGAATGTGACCTTTGTATTATCCCTTTTCTTAAAGGTTGCTACTTAAGTGACTTCATTTTTATTACTGCAACGACCAAGAGAAGTAGGTGCATCAGTGCTGGGGCCTGGTTACCGATGCATACCGAGTGTCTTTGTTGTGACCTTGGAGACATCAGAGTAGGGTTCAAAGATTTACTAATACTGTAATATTAGAAGACAAAGGGTTTTAAGTAGATGTTCTTCGTGTTTCACTGTTGCAGTCATTACAATTGGGTTATCCTGCTGGCAGGCTACCCTCAGTCGGCCTGAATTCCAAAGTCTAGGTCCGGCGTCGGTTGCTGTCGCCTCTTCCCTGACGTCAGTGCACCAGGGGTATAAAAGATGCAGCTGGCGCCATTTTCTTCACTCTTTCTTGCCGCACGGTGCCCGAAGCAAAAGCAGTTCACAAGTGCCGGCCGGCCGACTCCTGAGATTTTCGTGTTAGAGTTTCAGATCCGAAGTCTTCATTAAAGCGAAGTACCCCGTTGGGGAAACTTTTTTCTTGCTCCAGACCGATGTCAGACAAAGTTAATAATTGTATTTCTTGTGGGAAGCAAATACCTCATAAGGATTTTCATTCTTATTGTATTCCTTGCCTAGGCCCTGACCACGACGTTGCTAGCTGTCGGTTTTGTGCTAGATTTAACCAACGCACTATTAAGCGTCGGTACGATTTTGCCTTTCACTATTTTGGCAGAAGATTTAACTATACAATGTCGTTGGATAGCCATCTGACTACCGGAATTCACAAGCAACGCAAGGAAAAGGACAGGCATCTGAGGTCCAAAACCGACAACGAGGCTTCTTCTAAGACAGTCGCCGGTTCTCAGTGAGGCACCTTCGCAGCCCCTGGAGACCGCTACTTTAGACTTGCAGGCTGCACCGACACCCACATGGAGTCGACCAGGCTGCTGGAAGCACAAGGTATTGGACCTTCGGAAACTATTCCCTCAGATGGGTCTGGAGCCGCTGAGCAGGCTTTGGCTTCTGAGGGTGTTTTCAGACCTACTCAATTATATGTTAAAACAACTTCAGCTTCAAAGGCAAAGACTAAAGCACCTTTAAAGACAAAGAAACAAGTACAACAGCCTCATGGACAGGCCTCCATGCCTAAAAAACAGATGCTCAAAATGGCCGAAGACCTAATTACTTTGATCAGGGGTTCCCATCCCCCTCCTGATAAGAGGCCCAGGCAAGAGACAGAATATGAATCTTCAGATCAGGTTTCCATTTCATCTGATTCCTCTTCTGATCAGGAATACTCTCTTCCTCCCTATGAGGATTCTGATGCTGAAGAATCAGTCCCTTCAGCCTCTCCTCCTGAGGATTATTCTTTTGAGGAAACTTTACATACCATGAGGGAGCATTTCTACTGGGAGAGCCAAGATTATTCAGAATCTAAGGAAAGGCTCAGAGACTTCCTTTTACTACCACAAAACAGGCCCCTAGCTATTCCAACTGTGTTAGACATTGTAGATGATGTATTTTCAGAGTCCAGTCTGACCCCTGACTCCTTACTTCCAGCTCCTGTTAAGCCGGACAGGTACTACAGGGTTCCTGACTCTCATAAATTCCTTTTCAAAAACCCTGCTGCTGACCCAGAAACTATCTCTCAGGGTCCCAAAGGGGTCAAGGCTTCCATTGCAAAAAACCCTACTCCCTCTGACAGGGATTCTAGGGCACTGGACAGATGGGGAAAAAAGATTTATACTTCTGCTACCCTGGCTATAAGGGCTTTAAATTGTCAGTTTCATATGCTCAAATATCAGCAATATATTATGTCACTGCTTAAACAGAAAATGTTGATAAATTCTGAATGTGCAGAAAGCAAAGAAATGCAGGAATTATTGCATGCAGCTGAACAAGTTGGAAAGCATACTTTGCAATGTGGTTTTGATTCTCTGGAGGCCTCCTGCAGGGCCGCAGTTATGGGTTCTGTCATTAGGAGGCATGCTTGGTTAAAGGAACAAAATCTACCTGATCATGTTAAAGCAAAATTATTAGCTGCTCCATTACAGCATGATGCTTTGTTTGGTGTTAAAGCAGAAGAGGTGCTTTAAACAAAATGGAGGACAAAGCTAAATCTATGCAAACAGTCAAGGATTTCTTACAGGTACAGCCACCAAGATTTAGCAGACACTGGCCTACAAAGAATTGGTCCTTTCCAGTGTCAGACAGGCCACAAAGGGGCAGATACAGATGCCCTAGAGTCAGATCCCAGCCCCAAGGTTCATACAGGTCTAAACAATGGGGTGCTTCTACCTCCAAAACTAGAGAAGACAAATCACAACCATACAGGAAACAGTCCCAATGACTTCCCCTGCCTGCGCCAAGCACTTATCTTCTGGCAGCAAATTTAGGGGGAAAACTAGAACTTTGGCACATAATAACCCAGGACAAATGGGTCTTAAACATAGTGTCACAAGGCTACAAGTTTCACTTCCATACCCTGCCAAGGGCAAACGGTTGGCCAGACCTGCCAAAACATCAATGGGCAGAGGCACAAAAACAAGTCTCATCCCTTATGGGCATGAGGGCCATTCAACAAATACTAGAGCAAGAGCAGGGACAAGGATTTTATTCAAGACTGTTCTTGGTACCCAGAAAGGACAAAGCCTGGATACCAATACTGGACCTATCTATTTTAAACACATATCTGGACATTCCAAAATTCAAAATGTTGACTCTACAGCAGCTTCTGCCCATGTTGGGCAAGAAGGCTTGGCTTGTGACTTTAGATCTAAAAGAGGCATACCTGCATGTCCCAGTCAGACAAACATGCAGAAGATACCTCAGATTCAAAGCTGGCTCAATGCACTACCAATTCTCTGCACTGCCCTTTGGCTTATCTACTGCGCCCAGGGTCTTCACAAAGTGCCTGGCACCAGTAATTGCATTCTGCAGACAAAGAGGAATACAAGTATATACTTACTTGGATGACTGCCTCCTTCAAGCAGAGAACAAGGACATTCTACTACAGCATCTGGCATTTGTAAACAGATTACTACCATGCCTAGGGTACACAGTCAACGAACAGAAATCAAAACTAGTACCCTCTCAAAAGATAATATTCCTGGGTGCAAGCTTAAATACAACTGCCCAGATGGCTTATCTCACGCCAGACAAACAAAGGCAACTGACTACATATTTCAAACTGTTGGCAACAAAGGCCCAGTTATCTGCAAGAAAAATTCTGCAGGCTTTGGGCTTCATGGCATCCTGCATTCTACTAATTCCATATGCAAGACTGCATATGAGGAAACTTCAGTGCTACCTAAAAAGTGTTTGGACTCAACATTGCCACAGCCTGGAAACAATAGTTACTCTCATTCCCTGCCTTTAATAGGAGTTTTGATGGTGGGCGAAGGCCTGTCACCAGAACAAGGGACAGCCATTCACTCTACCCCCAGCCACACAGACATTAACAATGGATGCATCGGATTATGTCTGGGGAGCCCACATGGGCAGGAAAATGTATTCAAGGCACATGGTCCGCAAACCAAATGCATCTACATATCAATCAAAAAGAGATGCTAGCTGTTCAAAATGCCCTGACAGCCTTCAAGGACCTACTTCATCCGGGACAGCTACTGATAAAGACAGACAACGCCACGGTCATGTGGTATATAAACAAGCAGGGAGGCACTCATTCTTACCCCCTTTGCAGACTAGCCATGACTTTGTGGGACACAGCATTGACTTACCAAGTACATCTGCAGGCACAATTCCTGCCTGGAAAGATAAATACTCTGGCAGACGAACTAAGCAGAAACCTCATGGATCCCCACAAGTGGAAATTGGATCCACAAATCTTCAGCATGGTAACAAGGAAATGGGGATGCCTGGACATAGATCTATTTGCCTCACTTCACAACTGCCAACTAAAGAGATTCTGCACAAGGACTTATCACAGGGAAGCATGGAAAGTGGATGCCCTATCTTTCAGCTGGAAAAGCTTAACAGTATATGCCATTCCTCCTCTGCCTCTCCTCCCCAAGGTACTCCTAAAGGTCAGACAGGAGAAGCCAAAATGATACTGATTGCCCCAGACTGGCCACGCCAGTACTAGTATCCAATCCTAAGGAACTTGTCTCAGTGCCCAGCCTGGACCTTACCTCATGTGCCTCATCTACTGTCCCAGCAGAACAATCAAATCCTGCACAGCCAACTCAAGACCTTAAATCTGGCAGCATGGCGGATAATGTGGTCATACAAAACACACCTCTCACTAAAGCGGTGATGGATGTCATTTTGGAGGCCAGGAGGCCTAGAACTAGAAAATCCTATGCTGGAAAATGGAAGAGATTCTGTGCTTGGAACCAGGCACAAGGAATTGACACAGCTGTACCAAATATTCCTCAGATATTGCAATACTTGACTGAGATGCTGGTCAAAGACCTATCCTTTTTATCTATAAAAATTCATGCCTCTGCCATTTCAGCTCATTACAATACAGAGCCGCCAATCTTTTCTCATCCTTTATTAAGGCAGTACCTCAGAGGGGCCAAAAATTTAAGGTCTCCAAGGAGATCACCAATACCTGCATGGGACCTCAATTATGTCTTGGAAAAACTCACCCTGCCTCCTTTTGAGCCAGCCGCTACAGCTGATATAAAGTTTTTATATTGGAAAACAGCTCTGCTCCTAGCAATAACTTCTGCAAGACGAGTCTCAGAGCTACAGGCACTCATGGCTGTGGAACCTTTTATCATTTTTTATCCAGACAGGGTTTCTCTGAGGACAAACCCGACATTTATGCCTAAGGTAGTATCCAGTGTGGCCCTTAACCAAACTATTCATCTGCCTACCTTTTATCCAAACCCACAGAATAAGGGGGAGAGAATTCTGCATTCTTTGGACATACACAGACAGCTACGCTTCTATTTGAACAGAACCAAAGCTTTCAGAAAGACAGAGCAATTACTATTGGCATATGCTGCAGGATCACAAGGAAAGGCTATCTCAAAGCAGACTATTTCAAAGTGGATAGGCCACTGAATTCATTTCTGCTATTCACAACATGGCAAGCCAGTACCTAAGGGCATTAGGCCACATTTAACCAGAGCAGCAGCCACTTCAGCAGCCTTCCTCAGGGGAGTACCAACCAAAGACATTTTAGAGGCTGCTACTTGGAGTTCAGTGCACACCTTCACAAAGCACTGTCACTTACCACTCTACTCTAAATCCAGGGCAGGCTTTGCCACTGCAGTTCTGCAGGGTCTAATAGCCGCTCCTAATGCTATTTAGCTCCAGCCTCCCAATCTTAGTTTTGGGATTCAACCCAATTGTAATGACTGCAACAGTGAAACACGAAGAACATAGTACAGTTGTGTACACTTACCATAAATGTAGATGTTCGAGTGTATTCACTGTTGCAGTCCAGGTTACCCACCCGCCATCCCCCATTTCTTTGCTGGAACTTATCTGTACTTCTCTTTTCTATACAACCTATGTGGTGTATTTGCTTGTAGATGAAGGCAAAATATATACTTTGATGCATGCATGTTTTATTGACATATTTTTAGCCTACCCTTTTGGGGGCACCTGACATCTGGGGCAAGAAAAACTGAAGAAAATGGCGTCAGCTGTATCTTTTATACCCCTGGCGCACTAACGTCAGGGAAGAGGTGACAACAACCAATGCCGGACCTAGACTTTGGAATTCAGGCCGACTGAGGGTAGCCTGCCAGCAGGATAACCCAATTGTAATGACTGCAACAGTGAATATACTCGAACATCTACATTTATGGTAGGTACACAACTGTACTTTTCTGAAACTGGCTTCAGTAGTAGGAAAATGCATTTAACCTTTTCTATGGTGTCTTCCTTTTTATCCATTCCTTTGTTGCAGGTCACCATTGTAGATATGTAAAAAAAAATAAATAAATAAAATCTCAGTTATGATATTGAACAACATGTTGACAACCACCCTTACAAGAAAGGGGGTGATAACCAATGTATGAGAAAAAATTCCTACGGTTACTTGCATGTGTGTGTATGAGTCAGTCTTGTCAGTTGTGCTGGAATAGGAACCCACCTAGATCTTTTTCAATAAGGTGCTTAAGGGTTTTTGGATCTTGTTGTAGGTTCCTTCTATCTAGTCTGTCTATCTAGGCTGTAAGAAAGTAAGGCTCTGATCCAAAGCAAATCTTATCCAACTTAAAACCAAAGTAAAACAATCATGACACTGTTCCTTAGAGTTCAGGTCTTTTATTGTAGAAGCAAGGCAGACCGTGCTCGTTTGCCTTGAACTGCTGTTCAGTTTCTTTGCAGCTTATGTTGCAAAAGAAGTCTTGTCTTTGTGTTGCTGCTCATTCTATTGGATTTATTTATCCACATGTCCTTCCCACTCCATATGGATTCAAGCTTTGGCTTTAATTTGCACACTGTGCTGGATATTACTTTTTTCAGCTGTCTTTATTAAACCATTAAAAATAAAATCAAAATGCTTCCATTGACCCAGCTACAAAACCTGTAACTGCTTTGACCTCAGACAACCTCTAACATTTACGACTGCTGCATTGAAAAGTCCAGAGGTAAGGTTAATACTTAGTCACAGTTTTTTTTGTGTATCTCTCTCTCTCTCTATATATATATATATATATATATATACATATATATATATATATACGGTTCCCCTTTATAATCTCTAAATACTGAAATCTCTAATTTCAGTATCCCGAGACCATAAAGGTGAAACTTCAAAATAGCGAAAGTGCCTAAGTGCGAATCCGAATATCTTGAATCAGTGCTGATGCATTTACTCTACGTTACGTGAAGTGTTTGGCTGAGATATGGTCCGGAATTTAAGGTGAGTGAGTGTATGCGAGTGTTTTTTTGTAAGTTGTACATGTGGGATAGGGTAGGGAGGTGAAGTATGAGTGTTGGTGTGTGTGTGTGTGTGTGTGTGTGTGTGTGTGTGTGTGTGTGTGCACGCACGCGCATGCGGGACTGTAGAATGTCTGGGTGTGCGTTTTTTTTTTTCTGTTTGTGCGATCTCGGAGTTGGTATATATAAGTGGGAGGGGGCATGGGTGACGTAGCCCCCCACATGGCGGTTGCAGGGGGGCTTGTCCCCCTGCTTACATGTAGTGTAGGGCTGTATAGTTTGTGTGCTGTGGGTAGAATGGTGTGTGTGTTGTGTGGTGTATGGTGTATGTATGTTCGTGATTGTGCTTTTAGTGATTTTGGGTTTTGGGATTGTGAGTCTTTCGCCTTCATAGTTTCGAGTTACTGAAATTCGAGATTTCAGTATTTCGAGATTATAAAGGGGAACCATACACACACACACACACACACACACACACACACACACACACACACACACACAC
Source organism: Protopterus annectens (assembly GCF_019279795.1). Lineage (NCBI taxonomy): Eukaryota > Metazoa > Chordata > Ceratodontiformes > Protopteridae > Protopterus > Protopterus annectens. Next base: position 57,989,598 of record NC_056732.1, read on the forward strand.
ACACACACACACACACACCACACACTTCAAAAACAAGGAACTGCTCTTACATCTTATATTGTTATAAATGTAGACTTCATTATTGCTGAAGCTTGCTTTACTCTTGTAAGCAAGCAGGTTTCCAAGAAGGGAAAAGCCACCCCCAGCACTACTTGCAAAACTTTAGCTTCTTCCATGAGGCGCAACCCCTTCCTATTAAAAACATGGCATCCCCTTGCTTATATAAGTTTGCCTAGCGTTTCCATTTATTGTGCTTTCCTCATTATCAGCAAATGCAGAGTCTGTTTCAACTCAGCATTACATGTTTCTATCCTTGACTTCCAGTGGTAGATAATGACTTTCTTTGCCACAAGAGTAACCTATAACAAATGTTGAGTATATTGTATCAGATAAGTTTTGACCCTAAAAAATAAGGCACTGGAGCGAGTTTCAGGTTCATACCCAGGACAGACATCTTGTCAGTACTGTAGCTAGCCAGATACTAGACCAAAGACATGGACTCAGTTTCCTCTTCATATGTTCATAGGTAGGTATTAGGCTATCGGCCTTAAGGCCTATACAAGCCCAGCCAAAAAGGTACCCTGGCTTTTGCCATCCAAGAAAATTATTTTCCTGTGCCACTGTCGAGAAGAGCCACAGAAGTGATCCCTGGGGTGAATTTCCTATTTCCCATCCAATCATCAAGATTTTTCTAGAACAGTGCTAATGAGGAGCTTTGTTTGATATAGATAGGTAGTTTATTCCAGAGTATGGGAAGTCTCTGGGACAGGAATCTATCCCTCCGGCATGTTCTGTTTATTGTGGTGACAAGGTTTAGGTCCCTGGAGCATGTTGCTCGGAGGGATTGGGATTTCTTCTAAGTGTAGCATGTCTGACAGCTCTGGGTTTGACATAGCTTTGTATGTTAGGCAGAGATTGTCTCTGAGTAGGTGATATGCGACAGAGTAGAGCTGACGTTTGTTGAGATGGTCTGTGTATGGCATCTGTTTGAGGCCGGTAATCCACTTAGTGAGGAATTTCTGTGGCCTTTCCAATTGTTGTAGGTGCCTTATAAGATACATTCCAAATGGGACGTCGTGCTCTATAATGGGTCTGATGAGGGATAAGTACATAGAAACAATGACCTCCTTTTTTGTAGAAGAGAACACTTTTCTGATGAGGTGTGCCACGTAGAAGGATTTCCTGACTAATGTGGTGATGTAGATGTTCTTCGTCTCCCATTGCTGCAGTCCTTACATATGGGTAGTCCGCTGTCCATAATCGGCCCGAATACCAAAGGGCTAGAACCGGTGTCGGTCATCGGCGCCCGAGACTGACGTCAGTACGTGCCAGTACAAATGCGCATGACCGACGCCATATCCTCAGTCTTTCTTGCCGCGTGGTCCTAAGCAGAAGCAGCATTTGCAAGTGCCGTTCGGCGTTCTGGAATTGTCGGTTTTCGAGTTTCAGACCGGAGACCAAGTTGGGCTAAGTACCCCGTTGGGGACACTTTTGTCTTTTTCTTGCCTCAGTAGTGACGGATGTCAGAAAAAGTTAATAACTGTATTTCTTGTGGGAAACAGATTCCTCATAGAGATTACCATTCACTCTGTATTCCTCGTTTAGGGCCTGAGCACGACATTGTTGGGTGTCGCTTTTGTGCTACTTTTAACAAGCGTACTATTAAACGTCGGTTGGACTGTGCTAGGCTCGTGTTTGGTAAACGTTGTAATTACAACATGCCGTTGGATTCTCCGACGCCCGGTTCTTCTAAGAAGCGCAAAGAGAGGTCTTTGCGGTCCAAACAGGATGAGTCGTCCGCTCCGGACGCCGGTTCTGTAGAACCACCGACTACTTCAGCGGTTCCTTCTGACAGTTTACCTGAGTCTCAAGGGGAGCCTTTGTTACTACAGGAAGTGGCTTCTCCTGTGTTAGGCCAGGCTGAGGGTGCTTCTCAGGTGTCGGTGGTTCCCTCCCCTCATAGGGTAGTTAGGCCTCCTCCTTCTCAAAGCAAAAGCCATTCTAAGTCTAAGTCTGCCCCTGCTGGTGCTAGTCCCCAGGGTCCAGCTCCTAGGAAGCACATGTTAAAGATGGCTGAAGATTTGATTACTTTAATTAGGGGTTCTATGCCCCCCCCAGAAAAGAGGCCCAGGGTAGAGGCAGAGTTGGAGGGTTTGGTTCAGTCTTCCAATGAGTCAGATTCCTCTGTGGAAGAACTTCAGGATTTCCCTCCCTATTCTGATTCGGAGGCTGAGGACACCACTCCCTCTGCGTCTCCTCCAGAAGATTTTTCTTTCTCTGAGACTTTGCATTCCATGAGGGAACATTTCAAATGGGAAGGCCAGGATAATTCTGATTCTCGTAAAAGGCTAAGAGAATTCTTGTTTTTGCCTCAGCATAGGCCCTTGGCAATTCCCCCTGTACTGGATGTTGTTCAGGATGTATTTTCTGAGGCTGCCCTTAACCCAGATTCTCTGCCCCCTGCCCCGGTTAAACCTGATAGATACTACAGGGTTCCGGAAGCTCACAAGTACTTATATAAGAGTCCTAGGGCTGATCCAGAAACTGTTTCTCAAGGCCCCAAAGGTGTTAGGGCTTCTGTGGTCAAAAATCCAGTTCCTCTGGTCAAGGATGCTAGGGCCCTGGATAGGTGGGGTAAAAAACTGTATACCTCTTCTACTTTGGCTATGAGAGCTTTAAATTGTCAGTTTCATATGCTCAGGTATCAAAATTATTTGCTGGGACAATTGAAATGTAAAGTAGATGCTTTAGCTGAAGGTATTGATTGTAAGGAGCTTCAGGATTTAGTGCATGCTTCAGACCAGGTTGGTAAGCATTCTTTGCAGTGTGGTTTTGATGCTTTACAAGCTTCTTCCAGGGTGGCTGCTACTAGTTCAGTTGTTCGCAGGCATGCCTGGCTTAAAGATCAGACCTTGTCAGAGCATGTTAAGGCTCGAATTATGGATGCTCCTCTGCAATCTGATGTTCTTTTTGGCCCTCCAGTAGAATCAGTTTTGAAAAAAATGGAGGAAAAAGCTAAGTCTATGCAGACAGTTAAGGACTTTTTACAGGTTCAGCCCCCTAAGTTCAGTAGGAATTGGCCTGCTAAGGGATGGTCTTTCCCCTCTTCGGATTTTCATTCTAGGGGCAGGTCGAGGTGAGGTAGAGGTAGGGCTTCCTCTCAGGGCCCTGTTACTTCTAGGACTTTGAGTTCTTCTACCCCTTCTACTGGGGAGGGCAGGGGTCAGTCCTTTCGGAAACAGACCCAATGACCTGTGTCTTCAGCTGCCGGACTCTGCTTTGCTGGCAGCTCCTCTAGGAGGAAAACTGGGACTTTTCAAAAGGAATTGGCATTTGGTTACCCAAGACAAATGGGTATTGGACATAATAAACTGAGGCTACAAATTTTATTTTCACACATTCCCTCCTTTCAAAGGTATGCCGGATGTGCCTCATCAGCAAAGACTGGAAGCACGGGCACAAATTTCTTCTCTGCTTCAGTTGGGAGCAATACAGGAAGTTCCTTCTGCGGAAAGAGGCACAGGGTTTTATTCCCGTCTTTTCTTAGTGCCAAAGAAAGGAAATACTTGGAGACCAATTCTGGATTTGTCCATTCTAAACACCTTTCTGGAAATTCCAAAATTCAAGATGTTAACACTGCAACAGCTGTTACCTATGCTGGGCAGGGATCATTGGATGGTGACTCTGGATCTCAAAGAGGCCTATCTTCACATTCCTATCAGGCCCAGTTGCAGGAAATTCCTGAGATTTCGGATTGGGAATTTGCATTATCAGTTCTCTGCATTGCCCTTTGGCTTGTCTACTGCGCCCAGGGTATTCACAAAGTCCTGGCTCCAGTAATAGCTTTTCTCAGACTAAAAGGAATTCAAATTTATCCTTATCTGGACGACTGTTTGGTTCTGGCTCAAGGCAAGCACGAACTTCTTCAACATCTGCAGTATGTAATGACAGTTTTAAGATGCCTAGGGTATTCTGTGAACGAAATAAAGTCCAGTCTAGTACCCTCACAAGAGATGTGTTTTCTGGGTGTAAGACTGAATACAGCTGCTCAGATGGCATTTCTTACCCCGGACAAACAAAGAAATCTTCACCTATACTTCCAACAGCTATCAGTAATGTCCAGGCTGACTGCAAGGACAGTCCTTCAAGCCTTGGGGTTCATGGCATCTTGCATTCTAGTACTTCCCAATGCCAAACTGCATATGAGGAAGCTACAATGGTATCTCAAAAGCGTTTGGACTCAACACAGCTACGATTTGGACACTGTCATTCGGATTCTACCTTGCATTCAGAAAGAATTTGTGTGGTGGGCTCAGGAATGTCACCTAAACAAGGGACTCTCTGTGACCCAACCAGAGGCAAGTCAGATATCAACGACAGATGCCTCGGAGTCAGCCTGGGGAGCTCATTTCAAAGGAAAATGGATTCAAGACCTTTGGCCCCCAGAGCTACTTCACTTGCATATCAACATGAAAGAGATGCTGGCAGTTCAATTTGCTTTGGAAGCATTCAAGGACCTACTTCAACCAGGACTGGTGTTGATTCGAACAGACAACACAACTGTCATGTGGTACATCAACAAGCAGGGGGGAACTCATTCTTACCCTCTTTGCAGACAAGCAATGCTGTTATGGGAAACTGCTTTAAATCTGCACATCACTCTTCGAGCACAGTTTCTGCCAGGAGCACAAAATTCTTTAGCAGATGTTCTGAGCAGACAGATGGTGGATCCTCACGAATGGAAGTTGGACCCTCAGGTATTTCTTCAGTTGACCAAGGCTTGGGGAACTCCAGACATAGATCTGTTCGCTTCTCCTCTGAATTTCCAACTGCCTCTGTTTTGCACAAGGCTGTTTCATCCAAAAGCCTGGAAAATAGATGCACTATCCTTCAGTTGGAGCAACCTTCACGTGTATGCTTTTCCTCCTTTGCCTCTTCTTCCAAAGGTACTCTTGAAAGTCAGGAGGGACAAACCTTGCATGATCCTTATAGCACCGGATTGGCCTCGTCAGCATTGGTACCCTCTGTTGAGGAGCTTAATTCATGGGGCACCTTGGCCATTACCACAGATTCCTCACTTATTGTCTCAGGAAAACAATCATTTTCTCAATGTCAGGGTGCAATCCCTACACCTGACAGCCTGGCGCATTCTGTTTTAAAGAAGAAGGGCCTTCAGCTCCCTCAACAAGTTTTGGATGTTATTTTGGAAGCCAGGCGACCTAGTACTCGAAAGGTTTATGCTGATAAATGGAAGAGATTTTTTCTTTGGGGTTCAGCTAAAGGCTTTGATGTCAAATTGCCTAATTTGAGTTGTATATTGCAATATTTGACTGTTTTATTGGACAAGGGTTTGTCCTTCTCTTCTGTAAAAGTGCATGCTGCAGCTATTTCTGCTCACTATGATTGTGACCCTCCTTTGTTTTCACATCCATTGGTTAAACAGTTTCTTAGAGGGGCAAAGAATATAAGACCCCCACGAAGAGCTCCTACTCCTGCCTGGGATCTTAATTTTGTTTTGGAAAAGCTGACTCTGCCTCTTTTTGAACCTGCAGCTACAGCTGAATTGAAGTTGTTGTCTTGGAAGACTGCCTTTTCGTTGGCTGTTACTTCTGCTAGAAGGGTATCTGAATTACAGGCCCTCATGGCAGTGGAACCTTTTCTGATTTTTCACAAGGACAGAGTTTCCTTACGTACTAATCCTACTTTTATGCCTAAAGTGATTTCTAATGTGGCATTGAACCAATCTATACATTTGCCTACTTTTTATGCTGACCCCCAAAATAAAGGGGAAAAAGTTTTGCATTCTTTGGATGTACATAGGCAGTTACGGTATTATTTGAGCAGAACCAAAGAGTTCAGAAGATCTCAACAATTATTTGTTTCTTTTGCTTTGACTTCACATGGGAAAGCTGTCTCGAAACAAACTATTTCCAAGTGGATTGGCCATTGTATTACTTTTTGTTACTCTCATCATGGAAAGGATGTTCCAGTTGGAATCAGGCCTCATTCTACTAGGGCTACGGCCACCTCTACTGCTTTTTTGAGAGGGGTAGCTACTAAAGACATTCTAGAGGCAGCTACTTGGAGTTCTGTACATACCTTTACAAAGCATTATCATTTACCTCTTTATTCTAGGTCTAGGGCTGGGTTTGCCACTGCAATCTTACAGGGCATGTTAGCAGCTCCTAATGCTATTTAGTTGGCCAGCCTCCCTTTTTTCCGTTGCTCTGGGATTCTACCCATATGTAAGGACTGCAGCAATGGGAGGCGAAGAACATAGTACAGTTTTGTACCTACCATAAATGTAGATGTTCGAGGATCTCCATTGCTGCAGTCCAATTTTCCCTCCCTCCTTCCCCCTTTTCTTTTTTAGGTTGGGTTTTGGGTGGTGTTTTTTGCATTCTGACGTCTGAGGCAAGAAAGACTGAGGATATGGCGTCGGTCATGCGCATTTGTACTGGCACGTACTGACGTCAGTCTCGGGCGCCGATGACCGACGCCGGTTCTAGCCCTTTGGTATTCGGGCCGATTGTGGACAGCGGACTACCCATATGTAAGGACTGCAGCAATGGAGATCCTCGAACATCTACATTTATGGTAGGTACAAAACTGTACTTTATCAAAGAAGAGACTACTGTCCACCTGTGTCCTGAGGTCTCTTATCACACTTTCAGTGTTTATTGAGCTACCGCCTATGTGGTAGTTCATGTATACCGAGTTTTTCCCAAAGGGGATGACAGTGCACTTCTTGGCACTGAGCTTGAGGCCATGAGTTTGACACCAAACATCTGTCTCTGTGAGGCCCTTTTGTAGAATGTCTACATCATTAGGTGATTCTATTATGGCTCCCAGTTTGCAGTCATCTGCAAACTTTGTTAGCCAAAGACCTTCTGTGTTGGCCTGCACTTCAGGGAAGGAGAGGACCCAGGACCAAACATTTTCCATACTTTTGACAAATCAGCTTTTCTCCTGTAGCAATAACCTCAAACATCATATTCTTACATTTCTATACCTTAAACTATCTCTCAACCTGCTACTACACCAAATTATCCAACTACAAAACACCTGTTCCAAATGTTGTTGGACTTGATTCACCTTTTCACTGCATTTAACACATCCAAACCTAATACTAAGTCTTGTAACAGGTTTACATTGAAAACCTTGAAACTGCATCAGTCGACCAGCATGTGGTTGAATGGCAGTTTTCAAGCTGGCAGAATATCGAACCAAAATATATCAACTACACTACAGCGACCGGGTAGTGTAGTTTGAGTATTTGGGTGCGACATTGTGCAGGGACATCGCGGTACAGTGAGGAACAGGGAATTAGCCCATTTCCTCACTGTAGTGCAATCTCGGACTTGGTATATTTAATGTGAAGGGGGTGTGGGAGGCACCCCCCCCACATGGGGGGTGTAGCGGGGTGTAGTCCCCCTGCAAAATGGAAGAATTTATGTACTGTTGACTGTAGACTGTAGAGTGTAACGGTACGTTAACGTGCATAGCAGGAGGTGAGTGATGTCACCTTCTGCTATGTCGAATACATCGAACTATGGATGTTGATGTATTCATTTTCACATTGGTTGCTGTTTTGAAATTCCCAATTCAGCATTTCGGGTCGACATTCCGAATGGTCGACCGAAGCGGATTCGGAATTTCAGTAGTAAACCCTTGTAACCTCATTCTTTAACAAATATTTTAATTCCTGGTCACAAGTAAGTAATACATGTTTAAGTGTAAAGCTTCAAAGTAAGATTCAGTGTCTAGTAGAGCCAAACATTCCCTTTGTTTATGTGGCATTCACTTATACCAACTAATCATGGACCTCTCCCTCCCTCACAAAGTCACCATTCTCCTTCTTAAGTCCCTCCCAAATATTCTTTAAAGGTTGGTACACATATGCCTGACCAGAATACACAAACTGAGGAAGCCTGACCATTTAAGTTATCTGCATTCTTATTTTCCTATGTAAATCTTTGTAGGCCAACTTACATCCTTTAGCCCACCCTTAATATTGTCATGTGTTGGGTCCCCACAGATATTTATATATATTTTAATTTCTAAGAGAGGGCACCCCGACCCCATTTGCAAAAATGGGAAAAAGAGGTTGTGCATGGATGGATGGGGGGATTTGTAGCGACACTTTGTTTTTGCCTTAGTTCTGGATACTAAGCTAAATTCGTCCAGCCTTATAAAAAGGATTGCTAAATTTTTCTGCTGCTTCATTAAAACTAAGTTAGAGAATGTTTTAGCAAAAAGCAGCACAGCAAAAACAAATAACTGTTAGAAAACAGAATAAAAAATAAATTGCAGTATCTGTAGGATTACCGGCACTTTATTAACAAGACAATGACTTCAGTTAGCGCTTTCGTCTCCCTTCACTCTCAGACTTCTTCAGACTAAAATTCATTGTTCATTACATACATTAAATACCCATTCTTGAGATACATCACCCAACAACATCCAGTGTAAGTTAAGAAGCCTAGTCACATGATAAAATAGGCTAAATTAAAGAAAAAGCCTAGTTACATGATAAAATAGTCTAAATTAAAGAGAAATTAAACTTCTACAAAAATTCTAAAAAAGTCAGTATTTTAACCCTTTTCTTTTTATCATCTTCTTCTTTCAGCTGTTCCTGTTAGGGGTCGCCACAGCGTATCATCTATTTCCATTTCTTCCTGTCCTCTGCATCTTCCTCTGTCACACCAACCACCTGCATGTCCTCTCTCACCACATCCATAAACCTTATCTTAGGCCTTCCTCTTTTCCTCTTACCTGGCAGCTCCATCCTTAGCATCCTTTTCCCAATATACCCAGCATCCCTCCTCAGCACATGTCCAAACCAACGTAAGTTTGCCCCTCTGGCTTTGTCTCCAAACCTTCCAACCTGGGCTGACCCTCTAATATACTTATTCCTAATCCTGTCCATCCTCGTCACACCCAGTGCAAATCTTAACATCTTTAACTCTGCCACGTCAAGCTCTGACTCCTGCCTTTTTGTCAATGCCACTGTCTCCAACCCGTATAACATAGCTGGTCTCACTACCCTCTTGTAGACCTTCCCTTTCACTCTTACTGGTACCCCTCTTGTAGACCTTCCCTTTCACTCTTACTGGTACCTATCTGTCACAAATCACTCGTGACACTTCTCCACCCCCTCCATCCTGCCTGCACTCTCTTCTTCACCCCTCCACCACACTCACCGTTACTCTTTTCTTTTTATGTCCACTAAAAAACAAGTCCACTGCTTCACAGCAATTTATTAAGCTGCTGTGAAAATCGGACGCTATAAAACGCAAATGGCCACAGTTGTTTTACTCTCAATAAACAGTGCTTTGCTGTTTAGTGAGTGTTAAATTAAAAAAATATGTAAAATGAAAAAAAGAAAAGAAAGTGCATGCCCTGAGTGTGTGTGTGTAAACACTAAATACTTTTATAACGTATATTTTAGGTGTAAAATACTCCTTCCGACAATTACCTAAACCACAAGTTTGAAACAACATGTGGGAGAACTATTTTACATAAAAGAGGTAAAAAAGAAAAATATATTATATAAAAAAAAAAAACAGAACAATTTAACAGCTAACCAGTCCTGTAAGTGCAGTAATGCCATCCAGGGTATGGGTTATTGGGGAAATAATACCCTTCGAAGGATGTTCTTTCCCCCACAACACACACCCTACCGGGCAGTATTGCTTTGAATATCATCATTAGTTAATCATATCTTAAGCTGTCTGCTTTCCATCACATAACTCTGACTCATTGCCTGGCTAATATTTAATGCTGCAACTCCGAATATAATGCAAAAAGCAAAAGAGATTGGTTGCCTTGATGGGTACCTGTAGTTAAGTATAAGACCTTAGAAAGAATGGCTAACATTTAAATCTGGGCTGGTGAGCCACTGTAATTAATTTTCAGTGAAGACACAAACTCACTACTAAACACCCTCTTCTGTAATATAGCAGATAGAAAAGGCCATTTATCTCTGTTAAATGCCACACTGGCATCTAGACTAAGAATAAGTCACAATGTTGTCTGAAGCTGGACATTCTCAGCCATTATCAGAGTCCTAATAATGGTTAGTGTAGATCTGCCTCCCCTACGTTAGCTCTGACTGATCAAATGAACTCCTTACATACCACTTTTGCCATTCTGTTAGCTCTTGCCCACATAAATACTTTGCAATGATTGGAAACAAAATTTGATGTGTAGGAGAAAGTCCATGCTCGATCTTTGCCCTAAGAGGAAGTCTGTGCTGGATCTTTGCCCTAAGAGGAAGTCTGTGCTTAAGTTTTGCCTTAAGAGGAAGTCCGTGCTGGATCTTTGCCCTAAGAGGAAGTCCATGCTTGATCTTTGCCCTAAGAGGAAGTCTATGCTGGATCTTTGCCCTAAGAGGAAGTCTGTGCTGAAGTTTTGCCGTAAGAGGAAGTCCGTGCTGGATCTTTGCCCTAAGAGGAAGTCCATGCGAGATCTTTTCCCTAAGAGGAAGTCCGTGCTGGATCTTTGCCCTAAGAGGAAGTTCGTGCTCGTTCTTTGCCCTAAGAGGAAGTCTGTGCTGGATCTTTGCCCTAAGAGGAAGTCTGTGCTGAAGTTTTGCCATAAGAGGAAGTCCGTGCTGGATCTTTGCCCTAAGAGGAAGTCCATGCGAGATCTTTTCCCAAAGAGGAAGTCCGTGCTGGATCTTTGCCCTAAGAGGAAGTCTGTGCTGGATCTTTGCCCTAAGAGGAAGTCTGTGCTGGATCTTTGCCCTAAGAGGAAGTCTGTGCTGGATCTTTGCCCTAAGAGGAAGTCCATGCGAGATCTTTTCCCTAAGAGGAAGTCCATGTGAGATCTTTTCCCTAAGAGGAAGTCCATGCGAGATCTTTTCCCTCCTCCTTCGGTATCACTGTTATCACAACCTCTTTGTGAGAGGCAGGTATATCTTCCCATGGTTACACCACAGCATCAGCTTCTTCCTTCCTTCCTCCCCAGCCTCTATACCTGCATTGGTAGGCCTAGTAACCTTGTTTACTTTCTTGCCATGTTTGGCTCTTCAGTCATAATAGGTCACATTATCTTAGTGCCTGCTGCTAATTTGGGAGTATCAATTTGTGCTAAAAATTCGACCTTCAGGTGAATGTTATTTCCTTACGGGCAGATAATACGTTTTAAAGACCCTCAACACTCCTTTGGGCATCTTTACAAGTGCACTTTCTATCTCATCCCTTATACTACACACTGTAAACTCCATCTTTTGCTGCTATAATCTAAGTGCTAATGGTCTCAGTGCTGCACTATTGAAGAAAAAGGTCCTACGTTCCACTCTGAAGTCACAGCTGTCTCTCTGAATAGCTGCCCAACTCCTGTCGAGTTTTGCTGTAATTAACTTGCTCTTCATGTCTGTCTCTATGATCTGTTCTGATGTTCCTTAACTCTCCAAAAGTTAACAAATACCTGTCCTTTTCCTGCCATCTTATCTCTGCCATCCTTTTCCACATAATCATTTTATTCAGAGCACCCTGACTTTTTTTAAGCTACAACTAGTCAGGTTGTATAGCTGTCCTAAGTCAACATTAGACAGTATGTAAAGTTATTGCATTCTCTTCACCTTTCAAAATTGTGCCAGCCAAAGTAAACAGGTTACAGCATGCACCAAAATACTTCTCCTACAAAGAGCTTTTATGTGTCTTGGACCTCTCTCAGCATGCACATAGTCCACTCTTTGAATAACAGAGTAAACCTTGATGAAAGTCTAACTGTCCTATTACCATTCATACTTCTACCTTATCAACTTGTAAAAGTATGTAACGCATTGTTGTATGAAAGATCCAGCCTCTTATTCATGCAAACCTTCCTCGTTATCTTCAGTATTACTTCAGTTTTAAATGATAGGTACTCTACAAGATACCATCTCCCTCTGATTTATAACCCTTTGCCTACTGTGTAACTTGACTTAGCCAAGGCATTCAATGTGATACCGCACTCAGGCATTGTTGACAAACTGTCTGAGTTAGGCATGAATATCTACATAACTCACTGGATTGCTGGCTGGCTCACAGACAGGGCCCAAAAAGTCAGGATCACTGAGACCACCTGCACCAAGAGAGTGGTCACTGGTGAAGTACCCCAGGGCTCCCATACTGGGCCCATTCATGTTTGGCATTCATTTCTCGGAAGTCAAGCCTAACGTTCAAGGCCTCTGGCTCAGCAAGTTCACAGATTACTGTAAACTGGTAGCGGTTGTAGAGTGCTCTCCCATGACACTAACATCTTTCAAGAGGGTTTAGCATAGACAAATGACTAGTGCAAAAAACATGATACAAAACTTAATGTCAAAAAATGCATTATAATAACTTTGGGGAAAATGTCAATCCAGGTTAATTACTCCATCAGTAAAACATTCTTTAAGAGTCGACCCAGTAGTAAGGGATCCGGGAACATATGTAGAGAGCAATCTAGCCTTTGACCAACATGTAGTTAATATAGTAAGAAAAGCATTCTGTGTCCCCCAACTTGTATGTAAGGGTATGGCATCCAAGTCCAAGGAAGTTATAGTACCACTCTACTCGGCCCTTATCAGAACCATCATTGATGCCCCCTGTGGCATATATCTAATTTGACACATGTAACAGTTAGAATGCTAACAAAGGTTTCTTACCAGGAGAATTTGGGGCATGAATACCCTGTCCTACATTGATTGTTTAAAGGCTCTGTCTCAGTATTTAGTCTCCTACAGGATACTGAGAGCGGGTCTTTCCCTGGCTTACAGTTTCCTCAGACCCAGTCCTGATGAATCTGTTGCACATGTGCAAGACAAAAAGCACCAGAAGCACTAGATCCAGGGATATGAACTTCACTTATGATATAAACAGAACATGCTGGAGAGACAGATGTATGTCCCAAATGGTCCCTGCACTATGGAATAGGCTCCCGCTCCATGAGAAATCATAAATTTACCCAATGGTCTGACCGCCATGTCTCTTATGGACAAAGGCTGTCAAGAAGAAAATTATCCTAACACCCCCCCACACACACACACACACATCTTTAGTTACCTGAATACTAATATGCCCCTCCATTAGCTGCCAGTGATACTCGGGACCCAGTTGGTTTGGGGTGCCAGCTAGACTTGAAAAGGCCCTAGTGGTCGTTAGCCTAGTAACAACCTGTAAACCTATGAACAATCATAGCTTTTGATTTAGACTCCTAGCGTAATGCTAGCAGTCTAAATCAGAAACTGCACTCACTTGAAGCACGTCTTACTCTGGAAGATGCTGATGTCTGCACCGTCACAGAGACATGGTTCAATGCCTCAGAGGGTACCCTGGCCATGCAGGGCTACAATGTCTTTCACACATTCAGACCACACAACGAACTTGAAAAAGAACAAGGGAGGAGGCGTATCCATCTTCTTTAAAGACATGTACACCTGTAGACTGGTTAAACAGTTCAGCTCCTTAGAATTACTCCAAGTCCAACTATAACTGTAGGAAGGACTCCCCCTCCATGTCATTGTTATTGGTCCCCACCATGAACTGTGAAAACCACACAGCATACCTGCACCTACTTGAGTCACTCTGAGTACAGCCAAAATATATATATAGATACATTGATGATTTGATTTTTGTTTGCACGGGGGGCTATGGAGAAGTGTTTGTTCAAGAACTGCAAGTGAACAGATTTGAGATCAAGTTTGATGGGTTACAGAAAGGGAAGACAGTAAATTATCTGGATATTACAATAGAAGGGCAAGAAGATGGTAAACTTAAAACTAAAATATTTAGAAAAAAGGGACAACCAAGCATTGTTGCATTGAACTAGTTGTCACTCCCCCCCCCAATACTATTTCTTCCATTCTTTATGGGGAAATGGTTAGGGTTAAACATTTATGTAGTGACAGGAAGGAATGTGAAAAGGAAGTTAAAAATATAGCTAATATTTTCATAGAAAGGAGCTATGAGCCAGAGAAAGTATGGTTGGGGTGCAATAAAGTAATGAATAAAAAGTGAATGAAACACAGAACATAATAATGCAGAAAAAGAATGCAGAGAAAAAGAAAGTGAGTTATAGTTTGTGTCTAAGTACTACTAATTTTTCTAATATTTTAGTGAAAATAGGTATTACTGGTCTTGTATACAGAAAGAAAAATCCCGCCTAAAAAATGTGCAGCCAAAACGGGTCTATATCAGAAGCTTGAACAGTCAAAAGAGCAAATGTTTTTGATAGAGCTTTAAAGATCGAAGGCACTAAACAGCGAAGACACCGAACAGTGATTTTTTTCAGTTGTTTGCCATTTCCTCCACTGAGGTGCAATCTTGGAGTTGGTAAATTTAAGTAGGGGGTGTTAACATTTTTTTTTTTGAGGCCCAGCGATTTTTTTTTCCCTAGAGAAAAAAAATCGCTGTTCCATGTCTTTGCTGTTTAGAAGTTCGATCTTTAAAGCTTGACCAAAGAGCATTCACTCTTTTGACCATTCGAGCTTCTGATGTAGACCCTAGCCAAACACCTTGGCCATGCCAGCACAAACGTGCTTGCCCAAAGCTTCCTGGACTTTAGCAGAAATGTTCTGGAGCAGATAGTCAATACCCCCACAAGGGGCTCTGACATATTTGACATAATACTCACCAACATGGGGGATCCCTGCACCCTCTCGTGTGGGGCCCTCCCTTGTAAAGTCCGATCATGAATCAGTCTCTTTCAAAGTAATGATCATACCTTACCCACCCTCAGAAGCAAAAAGGTTAAAAAATTTTCTCCAAAGCAAACTATAGCCTGCTAAGCGATGGCATCAATGTTTCAGATCCCCTGCCAACACTGAAAGGAATGACCCCTGTACTGAGATGTACACAAATGTTCTGTATAAATAACTGTGTAAATGTATAGACAAAGCTGTAAAAGAAGGATCAAGTCAAGATCCTCACAAAAAATAAGCCACCCTTGTGGGCATCCAGCATAAATAGGTTACACTGTAAGAGAAAGAACCTGCTGTCAAAAAACAAAAGGGAATTGTCCCAGCGAAGTAGGAATTCCTTCCAAAGCATAAACAAGCAGATTAGACATATTGTAAAGTCCTTTAAAGGTGATTACAAAACTAAATTTAACATCTCTAGCTAAGGTAAGTCACAAAGCATTCTTTAGCTGTGTCCAAAGTCTAAAAGGGGAAGGCCCAGTTTTGGGCTGAACTAGCTGTGGATGGTACCATTTAGACTGAACCTGAGGAGATCGCCTCTCTACCTGTCACCAGTCCTCTGCTTAGTATCTTCAGAGAGCTTGTCTTAGCTGCACTCTCCAAGACCAGAAACACAGCCTCTATAGGACCGGACAACATCTCAGGCTGCTTCTTAAATGGTCTAAAACAGGAGTTAGCGGAACTGCTGAGCACGCTCTTCAGTCTTAGTCCAAGCACTGGCTTTGTCCCAGCTAAGTGGGAAACCATAACCGTAATACCCTTGCACAAAGGGAGTCCCTCAACCGACCCTGGGAACTAAAGACCCATAAGCCTAACCAGCCTTATTTGCAAGACCATGGAGAGAATCATCATGGATTTTATCAGCAAGGATATAGGTGACATTCAGACTCTTGACCCGACCCAGTTTGGCTTTGTTAAGGGAAGATCTTGCCTGCTAAACCTAGTGGACTTCAAGAATGTCACCAAGGCCCTTAATGAAAACAAACTAGTTCACACTGCCTATCTCAACCTAGCCAAGGCCTTTGACGCAGTCCTGCACTCAGGCATCATTGAGAAACTAACCCAACTGGGGAATTAACCCTTACATCATGAAATGGGTTACCAACTGGCTCACAAACAGCACACACCCAGTCAAAATTGGGGATGCCAACTCTACTAGCAGACCTGTTACCAGTGGTGTTCCACAGAGATCTGTGCTAGGCCCCCTACTGTTCGGTATCCATGTTTCAGAAGAACAGCAAAAATAGATGGCCTGTGACTTACAATAGATGGCCTGTGGCTTACCAAATTTGCTGATGACTGCAAACTGGGTGGAATCATCGAATCCTCTAAAGATGTCAGCATACTACAAAATGGGCTTACACAGACAAATGAAAGCCATGGGCTTAAACTAAATGTAAAAAATGCATTATCATCCCCTTCAGCAAAGGAGAACCCCCTGCTAATTACATCATTAATAATCTCCCCCTAAGTTCAAACCCAGCTGTGAGAAATTTAGGAAAGCAAGTTGATAGCAGCCTTAATTTTGATCAAGTGTCCATAATAGTAAGGAAGGCCTTCTATGCTGCATACCTCATAAGCAAGGGTATAGCATCCAAATCTAAGGAGGTTATAACTCCCCTGTACTTGGCTGTCATCAGACCAATAATAGAGTACAGTGCTCCCTTCTGTGTGTACCTCACCAGACATCTGCAGTATCTGGAGAGACCTCAGCAGGTTCTCACCAAGAAAATTCAGAGCCTACAACACATGACCTACATGGACAGACTGAAGGCCCTATCACTTTACTCAGTATCATATAGACTGCTTAGAGGTGACTTGTGCTTGGCCTACAGAGCAGTCTCAGACCCTGCCTTGATGAAGCTGCTGCACATCCGCAAATCCAATGGAACAAGATTCACTTGTTCTAGGGATCTTAACCTAGCCTGTGATATTAACAGGGCATGCTGGAAATACAGATATGTCTCCCAGAGGTTGCCACTCCACTGGAGTGAACTTCTGATTCATGTAAAACAGAGCTCCTCAATGGCCCTCTAAGTGTAACCTGGGCAATTGGATGGTACACCGTAAATTTATACCAGGGGTTTCCCCTATGTCACTCTTAGACAGGGGCAGCCAGTGCTGATCTTAGATTCACATGTAAACATAGACTTTACATCTTGGTCCAAAAGGGAACAAGGGTATAACATGGCTAGGCTTGTAGAGGCCTTAGATCCAATAGCCTAGTAACTATCTATGATCTTGTGAACAACATGGTACACTCTTCTCTTGCTGGTTCATATCTGTTTCTTATAATGTTTTCACACCAGGCTTACATTTTTTTTTGGTTAAGAAAGACATTTATTTTTGTCTTTTAACTGGATTTGAGAGCCATTCACATTCTAGGAAAAAAACATGTAAACTGTAGGCCATGCAAGGTTACTGCTGTTGCATCTGCCTACTTGATGTACTTCAATATCCATTTTCCCAATGAAGGTAGCCTTCCAGGACAGTTTCTGTGGTTACACTCTGTGCTGATACCTGGACTGTCAAATAACCCCTTCTCAACAGACTAGAACACCTGATGTTCTTTGTGTTTCATTGTTGCAGTCATCACATTTGGGTTATCCCTGCCAGGGTAGCCCTCGGCTGGCCCAAATACCAGAGGCTTAGTATTTCTGCGTCAGTTGCTGTCGCTTCAGGACTGACATCAGGTCGTCAGTAGTATAAAGTAAGGCAGCCAACGCCATTACATCAGTCTTTCTTGCCGCAGAGCCCGAAGCAGTTTGCACGAGTGCTGGTCGGCCGCTACCTGAGTTTTGTCTTCTGAATTGAAGCTAAAGTCTTTTAAAGCTAAGTACCTTGTTGGTGATCCTTTCTTCCTGCACTAACCAATGTCAGAAAAAGTTAACAATTGTCTCGCCTGTGGAAAGCAAATACCACACCAAAACTTTCATTCTTCGTGCGTCACTTCCTTAGGCCCAGACCACGATGTCCCCCGCTGTCGCTTTTGCGCTTTGTTCAGCACCAGAAATATCCGTTGTCAGGCTCTTATTGTTGCTAGATATTTTTGCTTACAGTCCTCTAATTCCTATATGGCTTCAGTAAGCCATCCGACAGCAGGTGATCTGAAAAAAACGTAAGGATAAAGACAGAGACAGACCGCACAGGTCCAAACCTATCGCCGACGTTTCCGTTAAGCTAGTCGTCAGTTCTCCGGTCCTTAGTAAGGTGTTTTTGCTGCCCCTGATGCCCACTTCTGTGGATTCGCAGGCCACTACCGAGACTTTTTCGGAGTCCGGTATGCCGCAAAACTCTTCTTTGACTTAGGATCTGGCGGTTGCCTCTCCCTTGGATGGATCCGGAGCTGCTGAGCAGGCACTGGCTTCTGAGGAAGTACTTTGCTCTACCTATTCCGGACACAAACCGACTACTTCTCTCACATCTACCTTTCTTTGAAAAACTACTGAGTTTCTAAGGCCCAGGTACAAACCTCACCCAAGAAACCGATGACCCAATCTAAGGCACCTGCTTCCTTGTTTCAGTCTCAAATGCTTAAAATGGCAGAAGACTTTATCATGCTGATCAGAGGAAGCCAAGCTACCCCTTCAAAAAGAAAAAGAGATGTCCCCAGTAGTTTTGTCTGAATAGGAGTCTGATTACTCTGATGCATCTGCATATGAAGACATGCAACCCCTCTCTGCTTATGAGGATTCTGATGCAGAGGATTCCATTCATTCAGCCTCACCCTCCGAGGACTTTTCCTTTGGGGAAACCCTTCATACCTTAAGGGAGCATTTCCAATGGGAATGTCAGGACTACCAGTCTAAAAAGAGACTCTGGGAATTCTTAGATCTTCCACAGCACAGACCTCTGGGCATTCCTCCTGTCCTGGATGTTGTAGATGATGTTTTCTTGAAATCCTGTTTGACTCCTGCACCCAGAAAACCTGACAGGTATTACAGAGTCCCTGACTCACACAAATTTCTTTTTAAAAATCCTACTGCTGACCATGATGTAATTTCTCAAGGGCCTAAAGGAATTTAAGCAACCTCTACTAAAAATCCCAACCCCTCAGATAAGGATTTCCGAGCACTAGACAGATGGGATAAAAAAGTATACACCTCTGCTACTGTTGCTATCAGAGCACTAAATTACCAGTTCCATATGCTAAAATTTCAGCAACATACCCTGGAACTCCTCAAACAAAAAGCTTGTGCAGAATCTAAAGAGTTGCAAGATTTAATGCAGTCTGCAAGTCAAGTAACTAAACACACTTTGCACCGTGGTTTTGATGCCCTAGAAGCTTCTTGCAGGGCAGCAGTCACTGGTTCTGTCCTTAGAAGGCATGCATGGCTTAAGGAACAGCCCTTGCCAGACTATGTTAAATCTAAACTGTTGAAAAAGCTATATCTATGCAGACAGTTATTTCTTACAGGACCACCCACACATGTTCAGCAGGCATTACCCCTCCAAGCACTGGTCCTTTCCTGCCCCATCAGGTCAGTTCAGCCCAGACCTCGTGGAAACAGACCCCCCCCCCCAGACAGCAGCCACAGGGAATGCAGAGATCAAAACAGTGGATTTCCTCCACTTCAAAAACGGGGCGTTCTAAACCACCCCCTCATGGTAAGAACTCACAATGACTCTCCTCCCCCACCCCTTCCTCTGCCCACCTTCACTTACCCCTAGAAGGAAAACTCTCCTTTCACACAAGCACTTGGGCCACCATTACCAGCGACCGCTGGGTCCTCAACATAGTGTCCCAGGGATACAGATTTTCTTTCTACACCCTTCCAACTCCAAAAGGGTTCCCAGATCTACCTCCAAACCATTGGGCAGAGGCCAAAAAGCAAGCCCTTTCCCTGCTCTCCATGAGGGCAATAGAGCACATTCCTGCAGACCAGATAGGCAGAGGTTTCTACTCCAGACTTTTTCTGGTACTTAGAAAAGAGGGCACCTGGTTGCCCCATCCTTGATCTATCCATTCTAAACACCTTCCTGGTGATACCAAAATTCAAAATGCTCACCCTCCAGCAACTGCTACCCATGCTCTCCAAGGATGCTTGGCTAGCCACCCTAGACCTAAGAGGCCTACCTCCACATTCCTATCCGGGAATCATGCAGGAAATATCTACGTTTCAGGGCAGGATCTCTGCACTTTCAGTTCTCTGCACTTCCCTTTGGCTTATCTACTCCTCCCAGACTTTTCACAAAATGTCTGGCTCCGGCCATTGCCTTTTGCAGACACAGGAATATCCAAATTTACCCATACTTAGACGACTGCCTAATTCAGGCAGACAGTCAGGAAAAGCTGCTCAAGCACCTGGCCTTTGTAAAATCCCTACTGCCCTCCCTAGGGTACACAATCAACGAAAGGAAATCCAAACAAGTACCCACCCAAAGAATTATATTCCTGGGAGCAAGCCTGGACACAGCATCTCAGATGGCATTCCTTACACCAGAGAAGCAAACTTACCTGACAGCCTACTTCTCTCAACTAGCCACCAGACCCCAGTTATCTGCAAGGAAAATCCTGCAAACTCTGGGGTTCATGGCATATTGCAGTCTACTCATTCCATATGTCAGACTGCATATGATGAAACTTCAGTGGTACCTAAAAAGCCTTTGGTGTCAACACTCTCAAGACCTGGAAACTCTTATACCCGTGATACCTTGCCTCAGAAAAGATTTTCTTTGGTGGGCAGCAGCATGCTTCCACAACAAGGGACTACCTTTCTTACCAACCCCCGCCACCCAGACCCTCACCACAGATGCATCAGACTATGCCTGGGGTGCACACCTGGATGGCAGATGCATACAGGGCCAATGGAGCCCACAGCAAATCCATCTGCACATTAACCAAAAAGGGATGTTAGCTGTCCAGTACGCCTTGACAGCTTTCAAGCCCCTTCTCTCCCATGGGGCTCTCCTGATCAAAACAGACAACACCACTGTGATGTGGTATATCAACAAGCAGGAAGGGACTCACTCCTACCCACTATGCAGGCTGCCCATGACCCTTTGGCACACAGCCTCTGCCTTGCAACTCCACCTATTAGCACAATTCCTGCCAGGTTCTCTAAACACTCTGGCAAACCACTTAAGCAGAAATCTTCTGGACCCCCACGAGTGGCAGCTAGACAAAAGAACCTTCACCCTAATAACTCAGAAATGGGGCACCCCGAAGGTTGACCCCTTTGCCTCCCACATCAACCATCAGCTCAGCAAGTTCTGCACCATGTAGCATCACTGCATGGCTTGGAAAGTGGATGCCCTGTCCTTCCCTGGGTCAATCTGTTGGTCTGTGCTTTTCCTCCACTACCTCTCATCCCCAGGGTACTGCTCAAACTAAGGGTGGAAAAACCAAGGACAATTCTTATTGCTTCAGACTGGCTTCGCCAACACTGGTACCCACTGCTGCGGAGCCTGTTCCCACTGTCATCATGGAGTCTCACTCAAACCCCAACCCTTTTGACCCAGAGGGAAGGAGAATTCATGCATCCTCAATTGCAGACCCTCAGTTTAGCAGCTTGGCTTATTCCCTAACCACCGATCAGTCTGCCAACCTCAGTAAACAGGTTTGAGATATACGTGAGGCCAGATGCCCTAGCACTAGAAAGTTTTATGCTGACAAATGGAAAAGTTTCTGCACCTGGATTCAGGCTAAGGGAGCAGATACGGCATAGCCTTCCCTCCCTCTCATCCTGGATTACTTAGCTCACCTGCTACACAGTGGTCTCTCTTTTTCCTCTATTAAAATTCATGCCTCTGCTATCTCTGCTCATTTCCCCACTGAGCAACCCCTTTTCTCTCACCCTGTGATCACACAATTCCTAAGAGGGACCATCAACTTGAGGCCACCCAGAAGAGCACATACCCCAGGTCGCAACCTTAATTTTGTGTTGGAAAAGCTCACCCTGCCCCCCTTCGAACCGGCATCTTCAGCAGAGTTAAAATTTTTCTCCTGGAAAACAGCTTTCCTTCTGGCCATCACTTCAGCCAGAAGGGTCTCCTTGCTACAAGCACTCATGGCTGTGGAGCCCTTCATCTTCTTCCATGCCGACAGGGTTTCCCTCAGGACTAACCAATCCTTCATGCCCAAAGTGGTGTCCAGTGTGGCTGTCAACCAATCCATTCATTTGCCCACCTTTTTCCCTAACCCACAGAACAAGGGGAAAAGGATCCTACACTCTCTTGATGTTCACAGACAGCTCAGATTCGGTCTAGACAGGATGAAATCCTTCAGAAAGTCTGATCAATTGCTGGTTAGCTTTGCTGCAGGGGCAGAGGGCAAAGCCATCTCCAAACAAACAATTTCCAAAAGGATAGCACACTGCATCCATTTCTTTTACAAGCAACACAGAAAGCCTCCCCCTAAGGGGTTCAGGACTCGCTCCAGCAGAGCAGCCTCCACCTCTGCAGCTTTCCTCAGAGGAGTCCCCACTAGGGACATCTGTTCACACTTTCACCAAACATTAACACCTGCCTATCTTCAAATCCAGGGCAGGGTTTGCCTCTGCAGTCTTGCAGGGCATCCTAGCCAGCCCCCTAGTCTCCTTGACTACCTTCACCCTTTTCCTCAGCTTTGGGAATCAACCCATATGTGATGACTGCAACAGTGAAACATGAAGAGCATAGTACAGGTGTGTACATTTACCATAAATATAGGTGTTCGAGTGTATTCACTGTTGCAGTCCTGGTTCCCCTCCATCCCCCTCTTCTTTCTTCTCTCTCCGTACAAGGGACATTTTGGTATTTACTTTCTACAGGTGGGGTTCTTCCACCAGAACCTGTATCCTATTTGGGGGCTCCTGACAGTTAGGGCAAGAAAAACTGATGTAATGGCGTCGGCTGCCGTACTTTATACTACTGACGACCTGAACACTGTCCTGAAGCAACAGCAACTGACGCAGAAATACTAAGCCTCTGGTATTCGGGCCGGCTGAGGGCTACCCTAGCAGGAATAACCCAAATGTGATGACTGCAACAGTGAATACACTCGAACATCTACATTTATGGCGAGAGTACACAACTGTACTTTTTTTCTACCTTCAACACAATAGTGCATCTCTTGGAGGCAGCTTTTCCTTATAGAAAACAAAACAAACACACACACAAAAAAAAAAAACACAAATATAAAGGAATTACCAAGAAGTTTTATGCCTAAAATCTGCTACCAAATGCAGGAACAGTTAGTTCCAGTTGTGGGCATTGCCACACACTCTCATACCACCTGCTATTAAACACCTGTGTAGCTGTGCCCCCTCCCTCCATAGTTAAAATAGCCATGTTGATTGCATCATGAACATTTTTGGCCCTTTGCACTCAATACTTTACCTTGCAGCCATTGTTTATTCAACAGTCCACCTAGATTTCTTCTGGAAAACAGAAACAGAAAATGGAGAAGTGCAATTAAGAGCCGCAATACATTTAATAGCATTCAAACATTTTCCAGCATATATCGCAGCAGTAGTCATTTCCACAGATAATATATTGTCAAGCAGCTATAACATGAAAATAAATATAATAATAATAAATAAATATAAATGATTCACCAACTGTTTGCCTTACTGTAGGTATATATTTAAGGTATCTATTTACTTATGTTCTTTCTTATTTTCTTGCAGGTTATTTTAGAAGATTACCTGAACAAACTTCAGAAAGTAGATTTTGATGTGTTCCATTCATCCTTGCAGAGGAGAAATACACTACTGCCGTTATATTTATACATTCGATCATGGAAGAACAAATATTGAAGTACACGTTAGACAATATGACATTTGACAGTGTTTTTATTTGTAAATAAACATTTAAAATAGCCTGAAAGTCTGTGTGTGTGTGTGTGTGTGTGTGTGTGTGTGTGTGTGTGTGTGTGTGCGTGTTTTATAGAACTAGTCTGTTTATCGAAAGTACCCATTCAGACTTAAAACATAGTTTACTAAATGTAATACTGTATAAATGCGGGGGTGAATACTGTATAAATGGGCACTACTATATAAATTGGGGGTGCAGTGCTAGTGCTTCAAAGTAAACCACAGTTATGTATTGTGAAGTTATTTATTTTAATATGCTGCTGCTGTGGGGAAGGAAAGTGTTAAAAGCAGAAAGTCACTGAAAAATAAAAAGATTTGTGAAATATTGTCTTGTATGTGGAGGTCTGCCCTTGGTAACAGCAGGACTAAATGTCCCAGCAGGTGTTAGACTGCTTTGGCATCTAAAGGTTTGCCATGATTCAGTGAGATTAAATGCCCCAGTAGGTCTTAGATGACTTTGGCGCCTAAAGCTCTGCCATGCTGCTATGTCCCACATCTTATCCTGCATGGTACTGCATTGATCATTCTGTCTCTCTCTAGGTTTCTTTTGGCAAGCACAAGTGTTCACATTGAAAAACAGATCCAGACCTCTTTTTGGTGTTTTTACAGGAATTTTTTGGGGGGGGGGGGGGAGAGACTGTGAATACTCACCATCTATGTTGTTCAGGAAGACCTGTGTTCGGAAGGAGCGTTGTATTCTGCAGTTCCTGTTTTTGTGTTATACCACAGTAGGTGAATATGAAGTGTTTTGTTTTCTTCTCTTTAGTTTTATTTCCTCCAAACGGGCCTTGTGATCCGAATTTTTCTGAATATTCACTTCCTTTTTGTTCCTCTGTTAGTTACTCTAAACTCTACTCCACAAAAAAGGTGTTCTGCCATGGATTTTATAGGGATAATTCCCCTTGTGGTCACCATGGACTGTGTATTTCAAAAGTGTAAGTGCAGGAATAAAATCACAGTACATGATAAGCATCAGGTGTTCTTGATTTATGTGAAGAACATAACATGTTTTTGTAGCTTCTATTAAGTCTTTGTCCAGACACACTTTGCAGTAGAGAAGATTAAGTTACAGTTACTCATATATGAGAACTCTCCCTTTGTTCTGCCTGATGATTCCTGTCTGGAGCTGAAACCTCCATCTCCCATCTTAGTTCCGTAGGTTTTTTTTATCCCTGATCAGTCTCTTCCAAGTCACGTAAATGGATACAGAACAAAGTCCCTGTGCCTGACCAGCCTAATCCTAAAGCTAAAAAAAGAAAGGGTGGAAAATGTAGATGACACAGTGGTGCAGCAGTTAGTGTGCTCACCTCACAGCAAGAGGTTCTCCTGTTCGATTCTCGGCTGGGCTGCCTTCTGTACAGAGTCTGCGTGTCCTTCCTGCATTCATGTGGGTTTCCTCTGGGTGCTTCGGTTTCCTCCCACATCACAAAGACATGCGTCTGGAACTTTTCTCCCCAGGCCTCCACTGAAAAATGACGTGTTCCAGGTTGGACTTTCTCTGTAAACAAATGTTAAATAAATAGATGTTCTTCATATGGATCACTAGTGCAGTCATCAGTGTAAGGATCTCTGCCACAGATGGTCACATTTCCAGAGCTTTGCACCATGCCCCAGTATACTTGTGGCATCGGATTGTGCCATGTTTAATACTTCCTTGCCACAGCAAGGGGAATGCAAGCTTCAACAAGCTGGAGCACTTGTTAGTCTGGCATCTGGTTTAGCCTTCAGATGGGGCTGAAAAGTACCCCACTGACGGCACTTTCTTTATATATTTCATTGTATTGGGATTCTTTGTCAGTAGTTCACCAGTATACTTTGATGATATGCATTAGGTCTACTGTAGAAAAAAGTTTCTGTTTGCTCTTGCAAGCATCAGATCCTTCACCATGAATATACACTGTGTATTTACTGTCTGAGCACTGATCTTGACATACCCACTTATACCATTTATGCCAGGTTCAACCACAAAACCATTAGAAGAAGGCAACATTTAGTAGTACATGGACAAGAAGTGGCTTTAGATCTTTACTAAATAGGTTACCATGTCCACTGAGCCTCAGCAACTGACAATCACAGACATCCCTTGAAGAACAAAAACATTTGAAGAAAAAGGTAAGTGAGTCCTCCACAAGAAAAACAACCAAAGTTTATGTTCCAGTCAGTCATCCTAGGTCCAAGCTTTGGCATCTATTTCTGTAATCAACATAGGCACCCTGGAAATGGTTCATCTCCCAGACCTTTGCTTGGCTTGTAAATGTTTCATCTCCCAGGCCTTTGCTTGGCTTGTAAATGTTTCATCTCCTAAGCCTTTACTTACACTACCAAAGGAGCCAGAACTTGTGTGTTGGAGATTTGGGATACATGGTTAGGCTTAAAAAGACCCCAGAGGTCATTAGCTAGGTGCACACCTATGAACTTAAGGTGCCGTGAAGGTGCTTTCATAGCTACTACACAGAATGCCTGCTAGTCCAGAGGCCTCTAATATCACCCCTCAGGAGGCTGCCAAGTCTTTGGCTATTAGCACATCCTCTCAGACTGAAGATAGAGTGGTCACTGAATCAGATGCCAGTTCACAGGTGTCCAACTTGGATGCCCATGTCACCGTTACGCAGGGAAAGGCAAAATCCCCCACTGTTCTTAGCGAAGCCATTTACCATCAAAAATTGGAGCCCATGAATGTATGAATGTTTTCTTCCAAGACGCAGATGACAGGCTGAGCCATCAAGATGACCATGTCTGATCAATGGAGTTTCACCATTTCTCAGCCATGTAACAGGTTGTTTTTCCCATCTCCCTCATAGTTTCCCCACCCATGACTGGTTCAAGTTGGTTGGCACAGTTTTGTTCAGAACCTGCAGCTAAGATCAGACCAGCCATCCATGTCAGGAGTCCTGTGTCAGAAGTAGGAGAAACACTTCTCACCTGAGAGAGAGAGGGCTTGGCTCCTTAGACTAGGAAAGCAAAGTGAAACTGTGTTATTGGCCATATTTATCCTCCCCCTTAGGATATATATGACTCAGATGATGTGGGCACACTGTCCTGGAGGTAATTCTTATTTGAGTACAAACCTTCTGCAGTGAAAGACTTGAGATGGGAAAACAGTGAGGTCTGAGTGTCCCAGGGGAGATATTTAGAACATCTGGGACTATTTGCATTCAAAACTCATTCTTACAATTTTTGAGTCCCTGCAGGATGAATTGGAAGCTACATCATAGAAGTGGTCTCCCACCCATCTGTTTCCAAAGACCAGACCACTTCTGCAGGGATTAGGTCCTCACAAATATTTGTACAAGAACCCAGTGGCAGTTGTAGCTGTTGTGTCCCTGGATGCTAGTAAGGGATCCTAATTGGTACTAGGGCTTAACACCCTTCCCAGTGACTTGAAGGTATTATACTAGCCCACTTTGAGACGCAGGTTTGTATATCGGCAACCCTAGCTTTCAGAACCCTGAATTGCTAAACCCAACACAATGAAGTCAGGGTATAGTCCTCATAAAGTTGACTGAGGCTATTGGAAGACACACTAATGAGCTATTAATGCTGAACTTCACAGTTGGCAGACAAGTGTCCAGTACTGTGGATGCAGCATCTAGGGCCATAGCAGCAGTGTCAGTTATTAGGGGACATTCTCGGCTGAGGTTAGAATCCCTGACTTAGTATGCCAAAGTACAGCTCTGCGGTTCACCCTTAGAGAAGGCGCTGGTCTCTGGGATCTAGTCTTTAAAAAATATTCAGAAATATGGAGGACAAAAGCAAAACAGTGGAATCGGTTAAGTAACCGTTCCATCTTTCTATCTATATTGGAAAATATCCTCTCAAACTATAGACTTATTTGTAGAGGCAAGGAAACTGTATGCAGCTAAAGGAAACTGTATGCAGCTAAAGGGTGAGAAGGATGGTCAGAAAAGAAGGTGGCAGCCTTTGCAGAGTGGGGGGAGGGGGCTGGAGCCCTCAAGGACAAATCCACAGCAGGGAGTAGCAGTGAATATCCTATATCCCCTATCCAATATTGAAGGCTGTCTGGTATTGTTTTCAGAAAACTGGTCAGCCATCACAGAAGAAAAATGGGATTTATAGGTTATGACTGTGGGCTGCAAACTGCAAATCAACTCCAAAATTGCTAGGAGTTTTCCCAATACCCAAGGACAAGAGAGACCTTATAAGGAGCTAGATAAAGACATAGCTCAGTATGAAGCCATGGAAAAATT
The DNA here is from genome assembly GCF_019279795.1 of Protopterus annectens. NCBI lineage: Eukaryota > Metazoa > Chordata > Ceratodontiformes > Protopteridae > Protopterus > Protopterus annectens. Next base: position 58,017,269 of record NC_056732.1, read on the forward strand.
GAAACCAAGGGATCTGAAGTAGTTACTTCATTTGTTCTGCAACCTGTGGGTCTCGGATCCGACCTCGGATCCGACCGGCAGCTTTCCAAGCTTCAAGATCCGAGCTCCTAGTTCCTCCCCTCTACCTACAATACCCCGTCACCACCACACTACCTCAGATCGTTTTTGCTGCGGCTTGAATAACAAGCATCTTGAGAAGAGCTCCTGAGCTTAGACAGGGAAGTGAATAATTTTCTTTCAGAGATTTTCTTAAAACTTTAAAACTTAAAAAGGAGAGTATTGTGAGTGTTTCTCTGCCCTTTTTAGTTTTCGGGATTGCGTTTTTTTATTCAAACCCTTCCCCTAGGTGTTTGGGCGTGTGAGTGTGTGTGTCAGGAAAATGGCCGAAGGCCATAAAGCTATTTTTTCAAAGTGCACTGGGTGTGGCCATAAGCTTTCCCCAGCTGATGGCCACACTCAGTGCGTTATATGCCTGGGGGTTGCCCATTTGTCTTCAGACTGCCAGGTTTGTGCAGCCTTCAACCCCCGGGCTGTGAGGGACAGAAGGAACAAGCTGATTCTGGCAGGATTGCTTCCCCCGGAGAAGGCCTCTTCCTCCTCTCCCTCCAAGGTGCAGGCTACCCAGGTAGCTTTGGCACCCCTGATTCCCTTGACTCAGAATGGGACTCAACCTCCCACTACTGCCTTGAGTACAAAGGAAGTTCAGTCTTCTCCTTCTAGGGATAAGCACAGGGATAAGCACAGACACAAGAGGTGAGCCGAGCCTCATCCCTCGGCTCTGCCTTCAAAAATTGTTAAATCGCCCCCGAGGGTGTCCGGACCTTCTCCTTCTCGGCTCCGATCTCCTTCCTTCTCACCCTCGAGGTCGTCGAGGTGGCCCTCCAGGCCCGCCTCTACAACCTCTTCTAGATCTATTAGGTCTCTCTCTGATGCCGATATGGATAGGATGATGCGTCAGTTTTTGCAGACCCAAATGCAGATGGGGGTGTTCCTGCCCCCCTCCACAGGGGGGGGGGAGTGCAGCTTCAATATTTGCCCCGATTTCTCCTTCAACCCGGATCCGGGTTTTGGAGTCTTTGGATCCAGGCCCTTTCGGAGCCGGGGTTTTGTCGGCGCTGGTGGCCCAAGCCTTCTCGACGACAACCATACCCTTGAGTATCTCGGATCCGAGCTCTCAGGGCCGTGGGCTGGGCGTCGGATCCATGGGAGCGGGTGCATCTTCGGCGCCACCTATGTCGGAGAGCACCTCCCTTTCGGATCCGATGGCTTCGGCTCTGACCCTGATCCCTATCTCGGAGCCGAGGAGACTGCTTCCAGGTCCGGAAGAGAGTAGTTCTCCCTCGGCGTTCGAGGTAGTGGAGAGGGTACTGTCTAGGTCTTCCAGGTCCCCAACTCGGGCTTTGGATCCCCCCCCCCACTGCATACGGGTCTAACTTCCATCATCCTTCCATCAGGACAGCCTGCTCAGACCCTCAAGTTGGTTCCTTATGAGGAACCAATGGCCATTGATGAGCCCTCTTCTGATAGTCCCACAGAGGAGGTGCCTCGTAAACGGACGTGTAAAAGGAGGCACATGGACTCCCCCAAGTCCGTCACCACAGATACGGACTTAGAGGAAAGGGAAGTTTCCCCAAGGTCACCCCCCGAGGATGTCTCCTTTGGAGACATCATGGAAATGTTGCATATTAGGGGGGGATGGTCGGCCCAAAAACCTTCCTCGGATGAGTCCGTATTTCTGGAGGCGTTTGAAGCGGGCCCATCTACCTCCTGGGTGTCCCCACCGGCAGATCCCGTGGTAGATCTCCTGACTACCAGGGCTTGGCAGGAACCTGACACCGTGGAGCCTATCCCACGTCGACTGGATAAAATCCTTAGCTCCCCTTCAGACAGGCAGGCTTGGGCCAAAGGGTCTCCAGTTAATGCCATGTTGGTGGCTGCTGCCACTAAAAGAGAACTCTCCCAGGAGAGCTCCATGGTACATCCACCGGACAAGGAGTCCCGGGCGCTGGACCGTATAGGGAAGCGGACCTTTGCGTCAGCAACCTTCTCCATGAGGGCACTGAATTATATGGCACATGTCAGGCTGCAACGGGATTTGATCAAGGAATACACTGCAGCTCCACCTGAGTCCATGTTGGTCGAGGACAAAACAGTGTTCTCGACATGCATGGCCACTCTCAAGTCCATTTCAAATACGTCCATGCAGCTACTGTCTTATGCTATGGAGGGAGCCGCAAGGGCCAGCGGAGCAGGTGTTGTCTTGAGACGTCACGCCTGGCTCCGTCTTTGTAATTTCTCGGAACCTTTCAAGGTGTCCTTTGCGAATGCACCCTTTGACAGCTCTTCGCTTTTTGGCAAGACCGTACGCGATACACTAGTCCAAAGCGAGAAGGACAGGAAGACGCTGTCTGCCGTCGGAGTCCGCTTCTCGAGCCCCCAACGTTCCTTCTCAAGGAATCAGAGGGGACAAAAGAAGCTGTGGTTCCGCAATTCTCAGCAATCCTATCCAGCTTCGGACTCCGCGCCCTCCAGAGGCAGAGGAGGGCAGGGTGGACGCCGGCCCAGAGGCAGAGGGGGACCGCGTAACTTCGGGTCTAGGGAGCCTTTTTCCGAGAGACGAGCGCAGCAGCCCTGAGGGCTTACCCGACTGTCCAGCTCTGGAGACAGTCGGGGGGCGTTTAACGAAGCACCTGTCAGTGTGGGAGTCCATCACGAACGATAGATGGGTGCTCCGAATTATATCCAGAGGCTATAAAATTCCCTTCCTATTTCATCCTCCCTCAGGTGGTCGCCTCCCCGATGTCCCACCCAATCAAAGAGAGGCGGCGACCGTAGAGATTTCAAATTTGTTAGAAAAAAGAGCCATCCAGCGGGTCCCCCCAGACCAATCCGGATTGGGCTACTACTCAAGGTTCTTTTTAGTGCCAAAAAAAGACGGGGGACCTCAGGCCCATTCTAGACTTGTCCGCCCTGAACATGTTTGTCCCCAAAGAAAAATTCTGGATGGTCACTCTACAATCTATTCTCCCCTTAATGCAGGAGAACGACTGGGTGTGCTCTATAGACCTCAAGGACGCGTACTACCACATTCTAATGGACAGATGGTCCAGGAGGTTTCTCCGCTTCCGGCTAGGGGCCAGTCATTACCAGTTCAGGGTCCTTCCGTTCGGACTCACCTCAGCCCCCAGGGTGTTCACCAAAGTCATGGCAGTGGTTGCGGCCCACCTGAGGCTTCAGGGCGTAAGGGTCTTTCCGTACCTAGACGACTGGCTCCTCAGAGCAACCAACAGGCATCAACTTTGTACCGCGAGAGACTATGTACTCTCTCTTGCCGACAGCTTGGGCATCTCAGTCAACATACCGAAGTCTTTTCTTCATCCTGTGCAAGCATTAGATTTCATAAGAGCCAGGCTAGATTCCCGGTCTTCTCGGGCCTTCTTGTCCTCGGACAGGCTGTCCAGCCTGTCACTCCAGGTTTTGGCTCTTCTTCGCACCAAAGCACCGCCGGCGGAGTTAGTCCTGAGGGCACTAGGCTCGATGGCAGCGGCTATTGGCCTCTCTCTCCATGCTCGCCTAAGGATGCGTATATTACAGTGGACACTCCAAGTTCAATGTTCACTGTTACTCCACCCATTGAACACTCCTATCCCCCTGAGCAGAGTTTGCAGGGAATCCCTCCTTTGGTGGCTTCACTCCCCAGAACTCAGGCAAGGGGAGACCCTTTGTGATCCCCCCCCCCATGTCACGTTAACCACGGATGCTTCTCGCCTAGGGTGGGGGGGGCATTGTTTGGGCAGAAACATCCAAGGTACATGGACCTTGGAGACCGCTTTGCACGTAAATGTTCTGGAGATGAGGGCGGTGCTTCTAGTGTTGCAGGCTCTCCAAGACCTTCTACCTCTAGGAACGATTGCAATACAGACGGACAATATGTCAGTGGTCTGGTATATAAACAAACAAGGGGGAACCAGATCCTACCCTCTTTGTCGAGAAGCCATGAGAGTTTGGGAATGGGCGATATCCACCAACCACTTTCTGATAGCAATGCACATTCCGGGATGATCCAACATTCCGGCGGACAAATTGAGTCGAGTAATTCTCAGTCCTTACGAGTGGTCTCTCAATCCGAAAGTTGCGAAGGAAATTTTCCACAAGTGGGGTTGGCCTCACTGCGATCGTTTTGCTACTCCCCAAAACACAAAATGCAGCGAGTTCTTCGTAATTCTTCCCCCAGAAGGGGAGAGCCCCAGAGACGCTCTGATTCATGCTTGGCCTCCCGGTCTACTCTATGCTTACCCCCCGCTTCCGCTCATGGCGAAGTTCATTCAGAAAGCCGCACGGTTGGGGAGCAAAATTATCCTCATCGCCCCATTCTGGCCTCGTCAAATCTGGTTTCCATACCTGCGGTCTCAGTCTCTCCTCCCCTTTAATCCTGGATCCCATTCCAGATCTGATATCGCACTCAACGGGGTGCCCAACACCGAACCTGGTAAACCTCAAGCTCGCGGCTTGGTTGATCCAGTTCCAGTAATGGCAATGACTCCCGGTATCTCATCACCAGTGAAAAATATTCTGGTAGCGGCTCATAAACCGTCCACCAGGAAAATCTATAATAGTAAGTGGAAATGATTTTCTATCTGGGCTAACAGCCAAGGTCTCAACCCCTTTACTGTTCCGATTCCTACAGTCTTAGATTTTTTGTCCATGATTTTTGAACAAGGGGCCAGTGCATCAACAGTTAAAGTACAGTTGGCAGCAATATCCCATTTTCATGTGAGAGACGGATTAGGATCTCTAGCATCTACAAAACTGTGTAAGACATTCTTGCGTGGTGTTTTCCTTCTCAAGCCACCAGTGAAATCCGTGACTCCCCCTTGGGACTTAACCTTTGTTCTACAAGCCTTAACGAAACCTCCTTTTGAACCTGCAGCTTCTGTACCCCTTAAATTTCTGTCCTGGAAAACAGCATTCTTTGTAGCCATAACTTCTGCTAAAAGGGTTTCAGAGCTCCAAGCTTTGTGCATGAAACCTCCCTATCTTATTTTCCACAATGACAGTGTCTCTCAGGACTAACCCGTCTTTCTTACCAAAAGTGGCATCTGTGGCAAATATCAGACTATCAGTCTGCCAGTGTTTTTCAAAAATTTTCAGAATAAGGGAGAATACATGTTGCATACACTAGACGTACATAGACAGTTGCGTTTTTACCTGCACATGACCAAAGATGTTCGTAAGGCTGATCGACTCTTTGTGTCATTTGCTCCGTCATTCATGGGAAAACCTATATCCAAAGTGACTCTGGCTAATTGGATTTGTCAATGTATTTCTCAGGCTTATAAGGCATCAGGCAAAACAACCCCATTCAAAATCCGTGCACATTCCACAAGGTCCATCGCAACTTCTGCAGCCTTCTGGTCCAGGATGCCGTTGTACGACATATGTTCAGCAGCCACTTGGTCTTCTGCTCATACGTTTATTTCTCATTATAAGCTGGACATGATATCTAGAAGCAGGGCGTCCTTTGGCTCCGCGGTGCTTCGGAATATCCTCCCATAGACCACCCAGGTTTCTTTGTTTAGGTAGCTGGGGACTCTGTCCCACAGGTTGCAGAACAAATGAAGTAACTACTTCAGATTTAGAAGTTATGTACTCACCATAACGTTCCATCTGAGTAGGTACTTCATTTGTCTGCAACCATCCCCCCCGCCATCCCCCTAACCTGTATCGGCTTTCTAGGATCTTTATGAATCTTGAGAATATCTGAACCTGTTTATTACAGGTTTTTTCAGGTGATACAGCAAAACCGATCTGAGGCAGTGTGGTGGTGACAGGGGATTGTGGGTAGAGGGGAGGAGCTAGGAGCTCGGATCTTGAAGCTTGGAAAGCTGCCGGTCGGATCCGAGACCCACAGGTTGCAGACAAATGAAGTACCTACTCAGATGGAACGTTATGGTGAGTACATAACTTCTAATTTTCTTTACTGAAGACTGTTTCTTATCCCATGGAAGGGCAGCTTGTGGAGATCGGCCTTGGATTTTTTAAATCTAAGCAAGATCCTAAGGAACTCAAAATTCATTATGTTCATCTTGCAAACTCTCTTGCCCCTCCTAACTCTTCGAGCGTAACTCACAATTTAGTTTGGCTCCCAGGTTTCATTTAGCATAGCATTCCTGTGTCATTCAGTGTAAGCCAATATTACAAACACAAAATAAAAGGACTGATGAATGCTGGGATTATTTATTCCTGTCTAATATTACAGTCCACATACCAGCACATGGTGGTCTTTCTGTTTGGTTAGTACTTTCAGAAGTGTGATTGCCTTAATTTCAAATAATTAGAAAAATGTTAAATTGCATGTTCATTTAGAAATTGTTTTATTTCTGCAGGTATACTTTTTTATATTTCAAAATGTTCAGTGGCACAGCTGTGTCTGAAGTAATGAAAGATTAAGTAGACTAACAGTCAAACTCTTGCGCATATAACATGCATGCTTATGAACTAATGACCCTCTTAATGTGAGCATTTGAAAGGGACCAAATGCATTGCAACCTGCAGAACCAGACTTTTAATTTCATCAGTACATTTTTGAGGGGGGAGGGAGGGGTTAAGGTGGTTACACGCAATTAAACATCGATAACTTATTTTGGTATAGGTACCAGTGCACTATGACAAAGGCAGGCTTCCTCTCTTGTCCAGCCTATTGTATGATAAGTAAAGTAAAACTGCTGCAGTGCTTGTATATGTTGTAAATGTGCATGGTTTTCATTGCAGCTTTGACTGTTGCATGGTATTGCCATTTTAAGGGTGCTTGCACACCATAATGCATTTCATTCAAAGCTTTTGGGGACTGTGTTTTAAAATGTATTTTTTTATTTTGTATAGTACTGTGATTATCTGAAGTAGAACCTAACACCAAGGTGAAAGCACAACTGGATGTGCCTTAGGCTGCTCTTTTTTAACTGATTACCACACAGCAACAAAATGTTCATCATATACTGTGTAAATCCCCCATGTGACATAATTTCTGGTCCAGGTTTTTCCACCTGACATCTGCTTTTTCCTTTTTTTTTTGTTCTTTGATTGCATCAGCCTTTAACAAGCTTACCAGACCATCCTGCATTCCCTTTGATACTGCTTATCACTTTGTGGCAAATACAAACGTTTCCCTTTTTGCATTCTTAGCTATCCATCTCTGCAGATAGCTGCATATGCTCTGACTTCTCTGATTGTTTTTAGAGACACCATTTCTCCCATGTAGGTGGATCCCACTCCACTTTTCTACCCTGTCCCCAGTTCCCACCCAGCCCAGTTACAATTGTACATCATTAACTACTGTCACAACCCCACCCTCATACCAAACCTCCCTAGTTTGTTCTGTCCCACATCTACCATTTTACTGTTTTTCAAACTCCACCCTTTATCACCTTAGCTAAAACCATATATGCTCTCTCTAAACAACTCCTCCTCCCCTTTATAACACAACCAGTCATTCCACATTTACTTCCCAATCACCTGCCTGTCATTCCATATTATTCCATAACCATTAATCTAAACTCTGTTGTAGCCTATCAAAACCACACAATCAACCCACAAAGTACCTGCGGTCATTCTCCCCAGTTATTTTGCACCTGATTCCACAAGCATTAATCTAAAGTCCGTTGTAGCACATCAACAACACAAAAAACAATCCACAAAGTAGCATGCGGTCATTCTCCCCATATACTTCACATAAAGTTGTTCATCCTACACTCCCGCTGAATCTGATTTATAAGAACCAACTCACACTCACTCCAACATGTTTCTTGCAACATCTCGTTTTATTCTCTTTTCACCACAACTTCTATTTCTACACACCAACAATGCTAAGCCAGCTTATTGTACTTGTCATCTTCCTCTCTCTCACACATATGACAAGCCACCATTTAAGCTACTTTATTTGCTCCAGGCACCACCAGCCTCAATGAAAACGCAGTCACACTCGTCCCGTAGCCTATATGATATCTCCTACATTCACCTGTTCAGAGACATTTATACTACGTTGTGTACATAATCACACACACAAAGTACAGATGAAGACAAAAACTTCTTTCCCCCATTTAACTCCCAAAACCTTTAATATGGTGTGGGGAGTGAAAAAGTGGGGGGTGTTTTGGTCTGCATCTCTTTGTGTGTGTGATTACGAGCCAGGTTGCGATTGTAGCGTGTCTTTGAACTGGTGAATGTAGGAGATATATAGGCTACGTTATGATCCAGGTTGTGATTGTAGCGTGTCTTTGAACTGGTGAATGTAGGAGATATATAGGCTACGTTTTACCTCTATGATCCATTCAGTAATTGACATCTCTCATACACACTACATCAGAAACAGCTCTAATCTGCAACAAAGTTTTGTTATTCCTCTTTCAGTACAAGCTGTTTGCTTAAGTTTACATGTCAGTCACCTGCAATGTTATTTCATAACTGGCATGTTAGAACAAACAGGATGACATGGTGAAACCAAATCTGAATATTTCTGAGAGAAATAAACTTAATTTACAGAAATGTTAGCATGATAGGTGTTGAAAAAAAGAAAAAATAAATATTCCATGAATTTGATTGCAAGTGTCTGAGATACAGTGGTGGTAGGTCCCAAGTAGATTCCAAGGGTGATTATTAAACAGATTGGTCCGGTCTCCATATGTGTTCAAGGAACAGATATGCATATCATTTATTGAAAACATAACCATCAGTTGAAGGCAAGTGTGACAGTGGACACTTGACATTCTGAAGTGAGTACAAGTACAGAAAGAAAGGGTTATGATGAAAGTGAATTAGATAGTTCACAAAAGTCCGCAAGGCCTAGATGGGATTGACAGAAGGCTAGGAACTGAAGTCTGAGTGTTGTACTGAAGTCATCAGTATATAGACTAGATCAGTGAATGAACATTTTCCTACCTTAGGTCGGTGGATTCAAAATAACACCATTTAACCTTAGTTAAGCACAATAACATCTTTGAAAATGGTAGGGAATAATAGGCATATTGATCTTTTTATATTCAATATTGTGTCAATAGAACTGAACATCTGTAAAAGCAAGCCCCTCTGCAAAATCAAGTGCATTTCTGCATTTTTATTTGATAATAGGGTAGGTGGATTGGTTCTGGGACCCCTTTCAGACATGACTTGGGAGTAATGGCACATTTACATAAAATTATTGGTACAAATTATTATGAAGCATTAATACAGAAGATAGATGTTATAATAACTGAAGGACTCAAAATCAATGTACTGGATTTAGATTCCAAAGGAGTTGCTGTCATTGTAAGTATCTGACTTCTTTGTAAGGCCTATCTAGAAACAGGCATCTACCAGGGGTCAGATTCCAAAAGTCCTGCTCTAAGTGTAAGTGGTCACTTATACTGAGAGCAAGGCTTTCGAACTCTTGTCCATTATTTTGGATGTTGAAGGGTAGATATGTTTAGTGACTCTAGGATGCCAGCTTGATTACCTTATACTACTGACAAACAATAGGCTGACTTGGGTAGTGGTTCTAATTCAGCAGTAACAGAAATAACACATTTTGTACACTGTAGTAAACTATTACTTTAGAATATACACGTGTTTCACAGTTGCAATCATCACATTTGAGTTATCTGCCTGCAGGTAGCCCTCAGCCAGCCTGAATACCAGAGTCTTCGGATTTCTGCATCAGATGCTGTTGCCTCTTCCATGACGTCAGGTCGTCAGCGGTATAAAACATGCAGCCGATGTCATTACATCAGTCTTTTTTGCTGTGCGGTACCTGAAGTAGAAGCAGTTCGCAAGTGCTGGTCGGCCGACTCTTGAAATTTTCATTTTCGAGTTTCAGACCCGAAGTCTTTAAAAAGATAAGTGTTCCGTTGGGGATCCTTTTTTCTTTCTTTGACCGATGTAAGAAAAGATTAACAATTGTCTTGCCTGTGGAAAGCAAATACCTCATAAAGATTTTCATTCTTACTACATCACCAGTTTAGCCCCAGACCGTGATGTCCCTTGCTGTCAGTTTTGTGCCTTGTTCAACGCCCAAACTATTAGTCGTCTGTCTATTTTTGTAGCTAAATACTTCCACTCTCAATCTCTGTACTCCGAAATGGCTTTGTTAAGTCATCAGACTACCGATCTTCAGAAAAAACATAAGGATAAAGACAGAGACAAACCGCATAGGTCTAAAACTGCCAACAATGCTTCCATTCAGTTAGTCGCCAGTCCACCAGTACTCAGTGAGGTGCTTTCGCAGCCCCTAATACCCGCTACTACAGATTCGCCTCTACTGAGACCCATTGGGTGTCCGGTATGCCGCAAGATGCTTCTTTGAATATGGAACCTGCGGATGTCTCTACCTTGGATGGGTCTGGAGCCGCTGTGCAGGCACCGGCTTCTAAGGGTGTATTCAGGCCTACAGACTTTCATATTAAACCAGTGACTTTGCTGCAAGCTAGAAGTACTGAATTCCTCAGGCCTAAATCTCTCACTACGCCTAGAAAACCGACGACCAAACCAAATACTCAGGCCCATATGCCTCAAAAACAAATGCTTAGAAAGGCTGAAGACCTTATTACCTTAATTAGGGGAAGCCAGCCTTCCCCCTCTGAGACCTAGAACTGATTTTCTTTCTGATTCTTCTGATCAGGAATCTGATATCTCTGTTCCTTCTGATTACCAGGATTTGCCCTTATATACTTATGAGGATTCTGATGCAGAAGATTCCATTCCCTTGACTTCCCCTTCAGAAGATTTTTTCCTTTGGTGAAACCTTGCATACGCTTAGGGAGCATTTCCGCTGGGAAAGCAAGGACTATTCTGAGTCCAAAAAGAGACTTGGGGAATTTTTACTTCTGCCTCAACACAGGCCTCTAGCTATCCCTCCTGTTCTGGCTATTGTAGATGAAGTTTTCTTAGAATCTAGCCTTACCCCAAACACTTTGCCTCCAGCTTCCAGGAAAACTGACAGGTACTACAGAGTACATAACTCTCACAAGTTCCTCTTCAAGAATCCTACTGCGGATCCAGAGACCATTTCCCAAGGACTAAAAGGCATTAAGGCTACTACTGCCAAAAATCCTATCCCTTCTGATAGGGACTCTAGAGCCTTAGACAGATGGGGTAAGAAGGTATACACTTCTGCTACTTTGACCATTAGGGCTTTAAATTGCCAGTTTCATATGTTAAAGTATCAGCAGCATATTATGGGACTACTTAAACAGAAAATTATGTTGATTCCTGACCGTGTTGAACACAAATGCATTCTGCTGAACAAGTTGGTAAACATACTTTGCAATGTGGTTTTGATGCTTTAGAAACATCCTGCAGGGCTTCTGTCACCGGGTCTGTACTTAGAAGGCATGCTTGGCTTAAGGAGCAAAACTTTCCAGATTATGTTAAAGCTAAATTACTGGATGCACCCTTAAACCAAGACCACCTTTTTGGCAACAAAGCAGAAGTCCTCAAAAGGATGGAGGAAAAAGCTAAATCTATGCAGACTGTTACAGATTTCTTACAAGTACAGCCTCCCAGATTCAGTAGGCATTGGTCTTCAAAGAACCGGTCTTTTCCAGTCCCTTCCAGGCCTTCTCAATCCAACCCCAGGAACAACAGACCACCAAGACTTCAGTCTCAGGCTACGCAGGGATCTAAGCAGTGGGAGGATCCCACTTCCAAAGCAGGGAGTGGTAAGCCACCCCCTATGGAAAAATGTCACAATGACTTAACCTTAACCCTTCCAAACCATGCTCAACTACTTGCTCCCTTAGGAGGAAAGCTTGCCTTGCATGCAAAAAACTGGGAACTCATTACCTAGGACAAATGGGTTTTAAACATAGTTTCCCTTAGGATACAGATTCCACTTCCACACACTACCAACCCTAAGTGGTTGGCCAGACCTCCCCCCAAATCAGTGTGCGGAGGCCCAAAAACAAGTACTTTCTCTCCTCAGTATCAGGGCTATTCAACCTGTTCCAGCAGAACAAAGGGGACAAGGTTTTTATTCAAGACTGTTCCTGGTACTAGAAGAGAAAACTCCTGGCGGCCAGTCCTGGACCTGCCTGTTCTCAACACCTCCAAAATTCAAAATGCTAACTCTTCAACAGCTTCTTCCTGTGCTAGCCAAGGATGCCTGGCTGGCAACCCTAGACTTGAAGAAAGCTTACCTGCACATCCCAATAAGGGAATCCTGCAGACAATACCTATGTTTCAGGGCGGGCTTCATGCAGTTCTCTGCACTTCCCTTTGGCTTATCTACTGCGCCCAGGGTGTTCACAAAGTGTCTAGCTCCACCCATTGCATTTTGCAGGCAGGCAGATATTCAGATTTACCCATTCTTGGACGATTGCCTGATTCAGACAGAAAGTCAGGACTTGCTATTACAACACCTGGCATTTGTAAAGAAACTTCTAACCTCAATGGGGTACACCATCAACAAGAAGAAATCACACCTAGTACCCTGTCAACAGATTGTATTCCAGGGTACAAGCTTGAACACAACTTCCCAGATGGCATTCCTCACTCCAGAGAAACAAGTTTATTTGACAGCCTACTTCAAACTATTGGCCACAAAACCCAGCTATCTGCAAGGAAAATACTGCAAGCTTTGGGGGTTCATGGCCTCGTGCATTCTGCTAATTCCATATGCAAGACTGCATACGAGGAAACTTCAGTGGTATCTAAAAGTCTATGGTGTCAACATTCTCAGGACCTGGAAACAATGATTCCTATCATTCCGTGTTTAAGGGCAGAGTTCCTTTGGTGGGCAGAGGCCTGCTACCACAACAAGGGACTCCCTTTCACTCTACTCCCTGCCGCTCAAACCCTAACAACAGATGCATCAGACTATGCATGGGGGGATCACATGGCATGGCAGTGTATTCAGGGCAAATGGAACCCAAACCAGGTGCACCTGCATATCAATCAAAAGAAATGTTACCTGTACAGAATGCTCTGACAGCCTTCAAAGACCTTATTCTTCCAGGACAACTATTGGTAAAGACAGACAACACCACAGATATGTGGTACATAAACAAGCAGGGGGAACCCACTCCTACACTCTCTGCAGACTAGCCATGGCTCTGTGGAACACAGCCTTGAGCAACCAAGTGCACCTACAAGCTCAATTCCTGCCAGGCAAACTAAATTCACTGGCAGACGATCAGCAGAAATCTCATGGACCCACACGAATGGAAATTGGAACCCAAAATATTCAACCTCTTGAGGAACAAATGGTGGACTCCGGAGGTAGACCTGTTTGCCTCCCCTCAGAACTCCCAATTTTAACAAATTCTGCACCAGAACTCCCCACAGTCAAGCTGGGAAAGAAGATGCCCTGTCTTTTACCTGGGAAAGCCTCTCGGTTTATGCCTTTCCCCCTCTGCCTCTCCTCTCGAAGGTTCTACTAAAGATCAAACAGGACAAGCCAAAGGCAATACTGATAGCACCAGACTGGCCACGCCAGCACTAGTACCCTCTTTTTTGTAGTCTGACTGTGCTACAACCATGGCACCTGCCTCAGACCTCTTCCCTGCTGTCCCAGCAGGCAGGCCAGATTCTGTACCCTCTGCTTCAAACCCTGAAACTTGCAGTCTGGCTAATCCACTGAGCTCACCTGTAGCAACCCTCAGTAAACAGGTGCTGGATGTCATTCTTGAGGCAAGGCCTAATATTAGAAAATCCTATACAGAAAAGTAGAAATGATACTGTTCCTGGAGCCAGGCTCAGGGGATGGGCACAACGGTGCCCAGCTTACCTCATATTGTAGATTATTTAACAGAAGTGCTCCACAAGGGCCTATCTTTCTCGTCTATTAAGTTTCATGCCTCTGCCATTTCAGCACATTATAACACTGAACCACCCCTCCTCTCTCATCCCCTGCTAAAACAATTCCTTAGAGGGACCAAAAATTTAAGACCCCCAGGAGAGCTCCCACTCCAGCCTGGGACCTTAACTTTGTATTGGAAAAACCTCACTCTTCCCCCCTTTGAACCAGCTGCTGCAGCAGAGTTGAAATTCCTTTCTTGGAAAACAGCCTTACTTCTAGCCATCACTTCAGCAAGAAGAGTGTCTAAACTGCAGGCCCTCATAGCAGTGGAACCCTTCATTATCTTCCATGCGGACAGGGTTTCCCTCAGGACTAATCCATCCTTTATGCCCAAGGTGGTGTCTAGTGTGGCCCTAAACCAGCCCATTCATTTGCCTACTTTTTTCCCTAATCCTCAAAATAAAGGGAAAGGATACTGCATTCTCTGGACATGCACAGACAGCTTAGATTATGTTTGGACAGGACTAAGCTTCTCAGAAAGTCTGACCAGCTGCTAGTTAGCTTTGCTGCAGGGGCAGAGGGGAAGGCCATTTCAAAGCAAACCATTTCCAAATGGATAGCCCATTGCATTAATTTATGCTACAAGCAACATGGAAAACTACCCCACAGGGGATAAGATCTCATTCCACCAGGGCTGCATCTACCTCTACGGCATTTCTCAGAGGAGTCCCTACCAGGGACATCCTGGAAGCTGCTATCTGGAGCTCTGTACATACTTTCACCAAGCATTAACACCTGCCTATCTTTTCTAAATCCAGAGCTGGATTTGCCACAGCAGTCTTACAGGGTCTGATTGCTGGCCCTAATGCTCTTTAACTACCTCCACCCTTCCTTAGCTTTGGGAATCAACCCAAATGTGATGACTGCAACAGTGAAACACGAAGAACATAGTACAGTTGTGTACACTTGCCATAAATGTATATGTTATAGTCCTGGTTACCCTCCCTCCAGCCCCCTGCCTTCTCTTGGCTCTACCTTTCCTTCTTGTTTGACATATATTATATCATGTGTATTTGCTTTTTGCTGGGGGGTGTACCATACCATATAATTGCTTCCTATTGTGGGGGCACCTGACATCTGGGGCATGAAAAACTGATGTAATGGCATCGGCTGCATGTTTTATACCCCTGACAACCTGACGTCATGGAAGAGGAGACTGCATCCGATGCAAAAATCTGAAGACTCTGGTATTCAGGCCGGCTGAGAGCTACCTGCAGGCAGATAACCCAAATGTGATGACTGCAACAGTGAATACACTCAAACATCTACATTTATGGTAAGTGTGCACAATTGTACTTTTTGTTTATAAGCTATTTCCATAACTATAATCATATCTAAAGTACAGTTTAGCTATAACTTTTGTCAAAAAGCAGGTCACATCTGGAATATGGTAAAGGTGTGATGGGTGTGTGTGTGTGTGTGTGAACCTTGCTAGCTATGGTCTATAAAACCAGTATAATCATCTTTAAGGAGATCAAAAATTTGGTTATGGCAATAGGATATACAAGGTCTTTACGGCTATCAGAGGATAAATGGTCCCAGTTAGCTGGTGCAGTTTAAGAAAAACATTTTTTTCACCAATGACTTTGTAAAATGGGAGTTTATGGAGGGTAAAATAGTTTTTTGGGGTCTATATTAAATCAGCGAACGCTAATTTATCGACCCTTTAAAAGCAAAAGCTTGAAATCTAGAAGACATGGAACAGTGATTTTTTTCCCAGGGAAAAAATCCCTGTTCCACAAAACAAATAAAAAAAAAAAACTTCAAAACACTAAATAAAGTGGGGGGCTTTGCCCCCCCCCCACTTAAATATACCAACTCCTAGAAAATGGCAAAGTCCAGAAAACGGCCCAGTGATCAAAAATATCGATGTTCCGTGTATTTGGGATTTTAAGCTTTCACTTTTAAAGGGTTGATAAATTTGTGTTCGCTATTTTAACCATTCGCTGAATTAATATAGACCTGTTTTTCGTGACTCTGAGGAGGTGGTAAAGGGGAAAATCTAACTATATATATTTTTTTAAGTAATGGACAGAAGGTCTGTGTATTAATGTGAATAGTAGTGTTAAAAGCAGTAAGCAGGCTTGGACAATAATTAGGAGTCAGTTTGGGGGCTGCTGTAATGATACTCTAATTTCAGAGAAAGAACTGCATACTGAAAAAATGTCTTAATGCTGCTTACCATGGACGGTGTATATTCATACCTGAGGATAAGGACAATTTTAGCAAGGTTTGTGTGAGATTATTGAGTTAATGCTTTGATACTGTGTAGCAAGCTTTGAGCTGTTGAATGACTTTTAGTGATAAGCTCCGTGTGAGGCTTGAGAGACTTGTGTCCATAGAAGACCAAAGTATTTATACTGCTCAGCTTGTTGGAACTTGTTATTGTATAGGCTAGTGACGGACAGTGGATTACTGCAGTTAAGGTTTTGATTTTTCCTGAAAAGCATTTAAGTGGCCTTTGAGACATTGAATGTGTTGACATTTATAGATACAGTAACAGAGGAGGTTGAAATTGTCTTGCAGTTGTTTTTGGATAGGTCATTGTGGTTGAGTCATGGTGATGCAGTGTGATGTCATCAGCCTCTGGGTTAATTGCTAAAGGAAGTATTACTGCATTAATGTCATTTATGAACAATGAAAACAGCATGAGACCCAACACTGAGCATTGAAGACACCTGATGAGAAGGTGTCTAATTCTGAGGGAACATTTACATGTAAGATAGTGAAGGTTCATTGGGTAAAATTATCTGTAAACCAGGTTGAGAAAGCCCAGAGTTTTTGCTTTGGATTAGAATATTGTCATCTATGCTCCCAAAGGCCCTTTTTTAGATCTGTAAATACCCCTCTGGTTAGCCAGGCGTTTTCCATAGAAATGTAAATTTTGTCTGTGAATGCTTGGATTGCTGTAAGAGCATTGTGTGTGGTTCTGAGGCCATACTGGGTGTCCGTGAGGATTCTGTCTTTGTTAATATTATCACAACTTTGATCATGAATGATCTCTCATATGCTTTTGAGATGAAAATAGATGGAGGTCTAAAGTTTTGTGGTTAGAAAACAGAGTTGTTCTTGGGGACTGGAACTATCCATGAATGTTTATGCAGAGGTGTGACAACACTGGTAGTGAGGGAGAGGCTAAATATGTGTTTGAGGTTTAGAAATAATTGGATATGACATTCATAAAAAAATGGAAGTGGGGGTGTTTGGACAGGGCTGGCTTTTGGTCATTTTTTTTTTGTAGAAATGTCTTTACTGTTTTAGAAGATATAGTTTAAAAGAGAACGAGACGGTGTAAGATAGTTTATGAAGTAAATGGCAATTGGTCAAAGCTGGAAGGGAGAAGTGGAAGTGTTTGTATAGAAGATAGAACTAACAACGGTTATAAATATGATACAATGTTTAGCATATTAGAATCCATATATGGCGAAGTGTGATTATTTGTCTGTGGAGGGTTGTCCAGATAAGCCGATTTCTTAACTTCTTTCCAAGCCTGTTTTAGTCAAGATTACATTCTCAGTTGTTTCCTGTGAAGGCATGCTTCTTGGCTTCTTTGTATGTGCACTTTACATTTGTTGTCAAAGTAAGGGGTTTTAGACCACCTGAATTTTGTTGTGAGCTTTCCATTTATTCCAAGACGTACCTAAAAGTCTTTTAAATCCTTATTTATGTAGGGACATGGTGTACCTTTAATGTTTTCAATGGCAGAGGGGAATACTCTCTTTTTGAAGAAGTTCAGTAAATGAAGGCTAGTGGTACAGTGGTGAACAGTTTATATTTTCAAGCTCTGAAAACAACTGACTTTCTTTTGAATGGGGAAAGTTTCTACTAGTAATTAGTAACGGGATGGATCCTGGGTGTTCTGCTTGAGATGACCGCCTGTAAAGATGAAGGCTTATTTGGGGAGGTTATCACCTAGAGTACTGGGTAAACAAGGGACATTTCTTGACTTTTAAGGGATGTTAGTTGTAAAGAGATCCAAAATTGCACCTTTAATATTGGCTGGGTTGAGTCCATTGCTAGGTGAGACTAGCTGTGAGTTGCTTTGTATGGTTAGATATGTTTGTTTGTTTTGGGAAGCACGGAATGTTTATATTAACATTACATGTGATTGTTACCCCTGGAAATGTGTAAACGTCAACTGTCAGTTGTGTATTGGAAGAGAGAAGGCCCTGAAACGGGGTGCATGTTATGGCTATGAAGAGTATAATATGATTGTCAGTAGTGAAACAGGATATGAACCAGAGGAATGTAGTGTTCAGATAAGTGTGTTGTGTCTAAAGATTGTACATGATGTCCTTGTGTGTTCTTTCCCAATAAAGTATACTTTATCAGAGCCTGACATGAAGATCTGGCCATGTATGATTTTTGAGAATAAAATAAAGATGAGAGGATTGGTATTGAAGTTAAAGATTATGCTATCTGTGGAAGCTTGAAGAGAAACGCTGCACATGGACATATCTCATTATGTTAGTACCTGCAGAGAGCATACATTTTTGCATTGACTTCAATCAAATGAATTCCATGCTCCAATGTTCTAAGCCTCTGTATGAAACATGACATTTTAAAAAGTGACTTAGCTACACATGCAGTAATGGAAAAGAAAACAAAACAAATCCTAATAACGTTTCAGTTATTTTCATGCAGGATACACGATTTCTTAACAATTTTCTTTTGCTACATAGCATAAACTGCTCATTTCCTGCATTCTCTTAAATTTCTTTCCTTTTCTTGAACATTATTCTGCATGAATTGTTTCCACAAATTGTACTGATTTCTGTGTAATTTGTTTTTTGCTCCCTTTTCTAAGGACCCCACCTTCAGTTATTTTCTCTCTTTAATAGTGTTCAGTACTTCAGTTGCAGTTGTTTTAGATTTTGATTTTCCAGCTATTGCTTTTTGGCAGCCAGTAGAATTAAACTCACTAAGACCTTACTATGTCCTGGTCAGTTCAGATCCTATTTCCTAGCATAAAAGTATAATTTCCTTAGTTACAACCATTTGCTTCTCAACATTTCTGACAATGTACTCTGTAATGAGTTTTTGAAATCTGCCAAATCACTGGATTCACAAAAACACGTTCTGAATTACTACTTCTTCCCATCACACCTCCGTCACTTGCTATAACTACTTGATGAAAAATTCTCTACAGTCTGCTTGGGCAATAAAACATATCAGTGCAGACTTCCATGCAAGAATCCTAAACCTTTTGGACTTTATTGCATACTTGCGAGTCATACAGATGTTCTCCCACTATTTCTTTGATAAGTCACCTTTCCAGTCTCTCTTCCCATGTTTTCTAATTTCTGATTGTTTCTTCTAGTTCTCATGTACACAGCTCTCAACCTCTTAGTACAAAAAATCTGAACAAAGCCAAAAGTAATGGAGAAACGCCCTCAAAATATGGACACACTTTAAACATTGCTCTTATAAATTTAGAAAGTTGCTAGAATAAAAGATCTTGTGTTACCATACACTTTCTGAAGGATATGAAACTCAAATGCTTGTCATTATTTAGTGAATTTAATCCTCAATGATTTGCCACAAAAATGTAGAAAACCACATATTTTATGAGGAATAGACCAAAAATATCAGGCAAAAATCTGAACATTCTGCGAAAATCTGGACAGTTGAGAGGTATTTGTATGCCATACTAATTATCCATTTTTAACAGCAGTTTCTGTTCTAGACTTAACTTAAAACTCACCCTGGTCTTTCAATTACCAGTTCTCTGTCCCTTTCCTTTTAGCTGTACTCTTGGTATCAGTCCCTAGTAGGGAAAGCAGCTTGTAACCTGACGTCCAAACTTGTGCTTCTCATCCCACTGTTGCCTCTTTCTCCCTAGTTATTTGTTCCAAATACCTTGGTTCCATTGCTAATTTTCTCCAGTAAATTCCTGACCACTCTTACTTATTTTCCATAGCTCTACTTGCAGTTATCATTTTGTCCATTCTCATATTGGCATAGTTTTCTTATGCTCTGCTACTTTATAGGTTCATAGGTATATACTGTGCTAATGGCCAGCAGGGACTTTAAAAACCTAGACATGCAATCCAGCCCATTTGTGTCCCTATGTATCATGGGCATTTAAATCTTAGAAAGTTTCTAGAGGTTATGTGGGGGGGGATGTTAGTTTGGGTATTACTGTCTGCCTCGATCATATACATGGGGTTCAAATCTGGGTTGAATTTTGATTTCTCATCTTTTGGCCAAAGTTACTCTTAAATGGAGTTGGGGATGGACTCTACTTCATCTTGATGGGGAGGCTGTTCCAGTTGAGATCCTCTGAGATCCATATCTGCTTAAACAACATGCCTTAAATAACAAGCAAAATTTAAATCCTTGGATCTAGTGGTTCATTTTCATGCTGTTCGTTTTGCAGATGTGCAAAAAGGTCCATCAGAGATGGATCCAAGGTTGTTTTGTATGCCAGGCATAGATCACTTCTCAGTAACTTGTAGGAGACAATATAGACATAGGGCTTTAAGGCAATCCATATAAGACAATATGTTTATACCCTGGAGTTTCTTGGTAAGGATCCTTTGTGGGCATTTCAGCTGTTGCATATGTCTGGTCAGATACATAATGAAGGGGCATTATAGTCAATGATGGGTGTGATAAGGGCCAAATGAAGTAGCAATATGACTTCTCTGGACCAAGATGCCACACCCTTACTTGTAAGTTGGGTGACATAGAATGATTTTCTTAATACCTTGGCCACAAATTGGTTAGAGGCCATATTACTGTCTACATATGTTCCCAGATCCCTGACTACCTGGTCAACTCTTAGAGGTGTCTTTTCGATGGAGTAATTAGCCTGGATAGCAGTTTTCCCAAAAAGGCATTATAATGCATTGAGTTTTAATCCCTGACTTTGGCACCAGTCACTTGTCAGTGTTAGACCCCCCCTTGTAAGATGTTTGTGTCATGAGGGGAATCTATGATATCTCCCAATTTGCAATCATCTGCAGACTTGGTCTGCCAAAGGCCATTAGCATTACTCTTCACATCCAAGAAGTAGATGCCAAATAGGAGCAGTCCAACACAGAACACTCAGGTACCCTGCTGCTGACTGGTCTCTTAGTAAAGGTGGTCTCACCAGTCCTGACTTCCTGGGTCCTGTCTACAAGCCAGCTAGCAATCCAATGAGTTATATAGGAGTTTGTCTAGTTCTGTGAGTTTGTGAACTATACCCAAGTGGGGTATTGTATCAAATGCCAAAGCCAGGTCCAGGTAGGTGGTATGCACCATTTTCCCCACATCCCTTGCCTTGATGACTTTCTCACAGAAGTCCACCAGGTTTAGTAGGCATAACCTTTCCTTGACAAAGCCAATCTGGGTTGGGTCCAGTGTTGAAGGTTACCTATGTCTTTGTTTATCATTTTCATGATAATTCATTCCATGGCTTTGTATATTAGACTATTCAGACTAATAGGTGTGTAGTTTCCAGGGTCAGTTGATGACCCACCCTTGTGAAGTAGTGTAACCATTGCAGTCCTCCATTTTCATGGTACAAAGCCTGTTTTGAGGCTATTGTTGAAAAGTGACTGAAGTCGTCCTGATAGATCATGTTTCAAGCCATTTAGGAAGCATTCAGGTTCATTGTTGGGGCCCATTGAGGCTGCATTTTTGTCCTTAGCAAGCACTGCCAGGACCTGCTCCCTGCTAATAGTTGGGAGGGGATGTTATGCTAGTATATATTTCATGGGGGAGGCAGCAGGATTGGGGAGGGTGAAGTTTAAGCTGAATTTTCAGCCAGCAAATCTGCTATGTCTCTGTGCTCAGTTAACTTATTCCCTTGCACAAAGGTGGTGCTTCCACTGTCCCTGGGAACTATAGACTTATTAGCCTAACTAGCCTTATCTACAAGGCTATGGAGTGAATCATCATGGACCTTGTCAACAAAGACATAGGTAATCTCCAAACACTTGACCCTACTCAGTTTGGATTTGTCAAAACGAGATGATGTCTGTTAAACCTGGTGGATGTCTTCAAGACAAACACTAAGGCCCTGGACGAGGGGAAATCTGTACATACAGCCTACGTAGACTTAGCTAAGGCTTTTGACACTATCCTCCTCTAAGGCATCATAGCCAAACTCACCCAGCAAGGCATCAACCCGTATATCATTAGATGGGTCTCCAACTGGCTCACTGATTTAGTGCATATAGTCAAAGTAGAGGAATTTACCTCCAACAGCAGATCTATAACCAGTGGTGTTCCACAGGGATCATTACTGGGACCTGTACTGTTTGGAATTTTTTCTGTGAAGTACAAGCAAAAACTAAAGGTCTGTTGCTGACAAAGTTTGCTGATGACTGCAAAGTAAGACTGGTCATAGAATCTCCAAATGATGTTAATATCCTACAAGAGGGTCTTATACATACAAATGATTGGTTCCAAAGTCATGGCATTAAACTCGGTGCAAAAAAAAATTATCATCAGCTCTTTCAGTAAGAGCGATGTTCCTGCTAACTACCACATCAGTAGCAACACCTTAAGTACGCACTTAGTGGTGAGAGACCTGGGCATATAAATTAACAGCAACCTTACCTTTGATCACCATGTCTCCACAGTGGAAAGAAGGCCATTCTGTATTGCTCATCTCATAAGTTAAGGGCAATGCCTCCAGAAAAACAAAAGTTATAACCTCCCTGTACTCTTCCTTCATCAGGCCAGTAATTGAGTACAACGCCCCTTTTGGTATGTACCATTCCAAGTACCTGAAGCAGTTGGAGAGACCACAAAGGATCCTCACAAGGAAAATTCAAACATCTATCCCATGTGGATCATCTGAAATCATTGTCACTTTAATCTGTTTCATACAGACTACTCAGAAGAGATCTCTGCCTTATATATAAGGCAATCTCTGACCCTGCTTTATTGGAAATGCTGCATATCCGCAAGTCAAATGATACATGAGGTTACTCGCTCAATAGACTTTAACTTGGTATGTGACTAACAGAACCTACTGGAGGGACAGATTTGTCTCCCAGAGGTTATCACACCTTTGGAACAGACTCACACCATGCCAAACAGAGCACCTCATTGGCCCTCTTCAAACGTAATCTGGATAATTGGATGGGTAACTGAAATTCACCCTAGGGGTTCCAGCTGTGTCCTTCTTAACAGGGGCAATAGGTGCTGATCGTGGAAATTAGGGTAGAACATGGCTAGGCTTGCAAGGGGCCTAGGCCCAAGGATATTTGTGTTAACATCCAGGAATTCTGTCTGTCAATGTGAAGCATTGTATGTTTCCCAGTCTACAGAGGAGTAAAGTCTCTTATGAATAGGGTATTTGGTTTAATGGTCAGTGTCTGCAGTAGGTCTAAGTATGAACTGTGGGATTTTAGGGACATAGAGGGTGACCTGTAGCTTACTAGGATGTGGTATGGGGCTTTCTGTGGTGATTTGCAGGTGGATAAATGTCGCTTTATGTTTCTTTATGTATTTCCTAGTTCAGACAGACCAAGATACCTTTCTACTCCCATTAGAATTGCAGTGCCAGACTTCTTAATGTAAAAACCACTTTAGTTAGCCAAAAGTGAAAAGGTACCAGAAACAAGTCTAATGATGACTTACAAGCAATTGCAAGGTGATTGAACGGCAGACAAGCCAGCAATGAGGAACACTCACACTTCAAGGCAATCTCAAAGTACACTAACAGTCTAAGGGGAGGGCCTTCCCAGTTTCTTCTGTCAGTAACCAGTAAGACGAGCAGAGTGGATAAGACTAGGAGGAGATTCTAGGGCCAGCTATACTCAAGATGAGACTGGGAGGAGCTTCCAGGTCCAATTATACAGTACGAACAGGCAGCTGAAAAGTCTCCAAGCATAAAACCAAAACAGCGGTAGTGAGGGTAGGAGGGAACCAAACTCAGAAAAATACATAGGCCCAGCACAGAAACTGAAAAGCAATGCAGTTTAACTTCAGATAAAGATAAAAAACACACAAAATTGATTTAAATGGCAAGATAAGTGTAATTATTAATCTACTTAAAATGTGCTTTTCTTTATGCAAAAATGTAGTCCAAATGTTTGTTTTTATCAGCTTGCAGCAGTCTCAAGACTAAAGGTGGCCTGCTTATGCGATGTAAAATACTGGGAGGAGGGAGGCTGGGTTGATTGGCTAATCAACAGATTCTAGCTTCTCAGTTCTTGTAATATATTTTGTTTAGTCTCCCTACATATTCTTTACTGTTATAACTGAATCCTTTTTAATCCATTCAGCTGAATGCCTTATGAAATCATGTTCCATTGTATATGGGTATTGCTGAACCAGTATTGGCCTTTGTTTTATCTTATTTATTTTATTTATTTATTATTGTTTGTTAACCAGGTTAGTCCAGCTAGGCTTGTGGCCCATTTCCAGTGGAGACCTGAGGAGAAAAGCTCCAGTACATAGTATAAAATGCAGAAATTTGCAACATTACAATATAACGTACAGAAATTTGCAAACTTACAGACATACAAAAAGCTCTGGTACTTTGCAGACATTTTAACATTACAAAATATAAAAAAGTACAGAAATTTGCAAAAACTTACAAACTTGTAAAAGACTGGATTATAGAAATTGACATATTACTGGTAGATGATGTGAGTTATATAAGCCATAATTAGTCTGTACAGGAATAACAGTTTTACAATAGTATATACACTGTTTTGCAATGGAGAGGATGTCAGTTAGGAATATGAGTAAGATAGGCCAGAGGGTCACATGCAAAAAGTGTGAAGAGATGTACAGAGAAAGACGTATC
Source organism: Protopterus annectens (assembly GCF_019279795.1). Lineage (NCBI taxonomy): Eukaryota > Metazoa > Chordata > Ceratodontiformes > Protopteridae > Protopterus > Protopterus annectens. The sequence continues at coordinate 58,041,847 of NC_056732.1, forward strand.
TTCATTAATTTATATCCCAAAAAGACTTGAAATTGTTTCAAAATGTTCCATAATACTGAGATGTCCTTTTCTGAATTTATCAGGTACAAAATACTATAACCTGCACATAAAGCCACCTTTTCTTTTTTTTTTTCAAAACAGGTTTATTGTTTTAACATAAGAGAAATATCATAACAATTTTATACAAGTAATTAAAATAGGTATTATTATAATATTCAACAAAACAACTAAAGTATTTACAAAGACATCCACTACAATCAGATCAATTAATTAAACTAAAATACCATGCTATTGAAATTAAAATTTTTTTAACAAATTTTGTAAATTATCCCATACAATAAAATAAGATGTTTTTCTATTTGTTCTAGTCCTAATTGTGTTTATTTCCATATGGCACACTATATTCATAACATTTTTAAATTCATTGAACGAAGGAGGTGTATCTGAAATCCAATTTCTAGTTATTATTTTCCTAGCCACTGCTAGAATAGACCAAAGCCAACTTTTCTTGACTACCATACCAGTTACATCCTTGAATTTCTGAGTCTCTTATTTTCTTTGCCAGTGGCTCTAAATATAAAGGAAATAAAGGGAAAGAGAACACCCTTTCCTAGTTCCTCTGTTGTGATACAACTTATCGGAAAGGAACCCACCCACATTAATTATTGCCTCTGATCCTTCATATACCCTCCTAAATAACTTCATTATTATATCAGGGAATGCAAATGCTTCCATTGCCCTACTCATTAAATGTGAGTTTACTCTGTCAGATGCTTTCTAACAACATCAGTATTTTCTTACATTCTGCTTCTCCCTGGCTCATCATTGTTCTATTCGTGTTAAGTGTGCCTCCCCTCCACAAAACCACATTGATCCATATCTATCAATTTTGGCAACACATTTGCCATTCTTTTAACTAGTATAGACATAAACACTTTATAATCATGGTTTAAAATTGAAATGCGTCTATATGAAGCTGGATTTTATGGGTTTTTACCATCATTAGGCATTACAGATATCACAACATTCTTCTAAGATGTTGGTGCTTCTCCTCCTTTCAAAAGACTGTCAAACAAAACCTTCCAGATCTTTATCACTTTTTACCTCCTAATATCCAAACTTCTTCAGGAATACCATCTATTCTTTGAGACTTTCCTGCAGATTGATTATACATCACCATTTTTATCTTATCTCTTATTTTGGCTGTTAATTGTTGGGCATTATCTGCCGCTAACCTTGGCATAATTAGGTCTTCCATATATATTTACATTTATGTTCTTTCTTGATTTCCACATTTCTCTTCTTTATACAAATTTTCAAAAAAAATCTGAAATATTTCTAATACCTCTACAGATTTCTGGTTATTTTTCATGTTACAGGCTCCCTAAGTTTGGTGACAACCCTTTCTTTCTGTTGCCTAAGTCATGTGCTAAAAGTTTTTGTGCTGTGGAGTTACGAAAAACAGTTGTTTGAAAGCAGTCTTTCTAAACTCATGCATATTATCCAGATACTCCCTTATTTTTTCTTTAGCACCTTGCAATTGTTCCTGTTCTTGTTCTGAGATACCCCTTATTCTGCAAGAGTTTATCCTTTGTTAGTCATCTAAATAATTTCTATTGCTTAACCATATATTTTTCTTTTATTTCTACCCAATTTTAAACTCCATTTTAGTTTTATCCCCTCTCATTAGCTATAACTTCTGAAGACATTTCTATATTTCCTAGTAATTCCTGAATAATTTCTACTTACCCATTCCTTAAACTCTTCTTTTTTAACAGGTAGGTAGGAAAGCACCAATGTCACATTTTAACTACATTACTCTGTGTTTTTATTTTAGTTTTTATTGGCGTATATTCTGAAAAAGTTATTGAATGTGTGTCAACAATTTCAATTAAATGTGCATGTCCCTGAGAAATAAGATTTATATCTAGTTTAGCCCATTTATTTTTACCTTGGGAATAATATGCAAATTCTGTTCAAGTTCCTACTACTGAATTCATGTCTTCCATACCAAGTATTTCCAGAGATTTCTTCAGATATCTACTCTCTCTTATTATATTTCCCTTCTAAATCTCCCAGATACATCTTCACTGTTGCAAAACAAGCAAGTCCTTACTCACAGGTAATATTCCCTGCTGAAAGGTGATTATTTCTCCCAAATTTTCCTTCAGCTCCATAACAGCAGTTTTGTGGAGCAATAAAAATACATGCTGGCATAATTCTTCTCCCTTCCCAGTAGTCCCTTACTACCAAAAGTCTACCATTATTTTCTCTGTTTTCCTCTTCTATCACTATTGGAGTTCCTCTAGCAATCACTATGATAACTCATTTTTCCTTTGATCCTGATGTGCTGCTGAATATCCATCCTGAAAACGTTTCTTTATCAAATTCATGCTATTTTTTTTTTCCAAACATGTCTCCTGCAGTATTGCTATTTTCACTCTGCATTTCTTAATATCATTCAATACTCTTAACTTTTTGCCTGTACCTATAAGGCAATTTACATTCCAAAATAATATGGATAGCGTAGCCATTATAAGATGTTATCTATTTTGCATTACAACTTTTTTGAATGTGTATTTCCGACCTTTTCCGACCTTTGTGTTACATGTTCACACTAACGTATGGCAGGTTGATGTTTTATACAGCTGTTTCTTGTCTCCATTTGAACCTGTGTCTCATTTTCAAGACTTTGTTTTAATGAAAACCCTCAAACAAAAATGCTAAATACATTTTCAGAACACCCTTATAATCTATTAATTTAGAACAAGCACACAAAGCTGTGTACATATTCAAAAAATTATGTTTAACCCTTCAGATGGGAACACATTCCCCAAATCAACAGCTACACCCACAAGCATCACCTAACCTAAAATTAAGGGTACCCATATTAAAGTACATGTTGCAGCCTATAATCTGATGTACATTGATTGCTGTCTTTTCTTTTCATATCTCTGTTCCCCTCCCATCTATGAAAACGTTCATGCTTTCAGACAACATTGACTTTTAGCTGTCAGAAAAAGTGCATTGGCTCTCTTTAAATAAGACTAAATCACACACTGTTCTACTAAACTTATTGAAGTAGTAAGGCTGCTAGGGAAGCTGGTATCTCTTATTTACTTCTAATAATTTCAAACTTTATTTTTTACTGAACTGTTTGCACTTGTACCTTTACATTTTGCATTTCCTTCATCAAATAATGCACAGAACACTCAGGATTTCTAGTTTGCATGTGCAGACAGCTCGCGTCATGGAGACATGGTCATTAATGAGGCAAAAATGGCTGGCACACTACAGGAACTCTGCAACCTCTGTCATCTTCAGCTGAGAGCAAGGGTAAAGCTAGGGGATCCAGTACTCGTGGAGACCATGATATGTGTAGTACTTAGAATTTTAGATACAGGGACCTTCCAGAGATCAACAGGAGACATGCTGGGGGTGTCATAGGCATTAGCATCCAGGATCTTACATCAATTCCTGAATGCTATGCTATAGCCTGCCAGTGACTACATATATTTTCCCCATACCCCCCCCCAAAGACAGAAATACAACAATGCAGGATTTGTACCCCATAGTACAATTTCCTGAAGTCTTGGGGTGCTGTAGAATGCACACACATTGAGATCAAAGAACTACCTAGGGAACAGGGAAGGGTTTACATTAACAGAAAGGGATTTCACTCCATTAACTGCCAGGTCATGTGTACCACTAAGAAAATTATTTGAGTATGTGTGCTGGCAATTCCGTCAGTTACCACAACTCCCATATCTGGCACAACTCTCAGCTCTACCAAAGTTTTTTCCAGGGGGTATAACCCACAAGGTCATTTACTGGGGGGATGCAGAGTATGCATTTGAACCATGGCTGATGACGCCCATCAGAAATGTACACACACCCATGAAAGAACATTATAATGAGACACACACTCAAACAAGAAATATCATAGAGCATGTGTTTGGGCTGCTGAAGTTACGGTTCTCGTGCCCAAATACATTGGAGAGCCCTGTAGTACAATACCAGTACTTGTGCTGAAATTTTGTTTTTACTGTCTGTGTTATCCTACACAATATTATCCTTAGAATGCAGCTTCAACAGGAACACCAAGGGGAAGGGACACACATTCCACCACCACTGGCAAGGTCCCACAGCTTCACACAGGTGAGGACTCAGAGGAGGAACCATCAGCTGCTCTGGGTGTAGGTAGATGTAAGCATGTACAATATGCCCTCATCCTTGCCAAGAGGCAATGGATAGCACACACGCTGACCACCTAAAGGATACACCTTTCATCCTATGCAAATACATCCAGTAAAATCGAGGCTAGGCAATGCTCACAAGCTTTACTTCCCCATTTAATGGCTGTATGCTGCTAGCATCAGACAGAGTTAGCTCCAGATGAAAACAGTTGTAACTGCAGTCAAAGTAGATGTTGAACCTGGAACAGGAAAATAAATAGATAAGAACACAAATGAATGGCATATCCTTGCATACTGTTACTTGCAAATACACCTAAGTAGTAGGTGTGTGAGTTGTACAGCAATGACATCAGTATATGACAGGACTGACTTATGTCAATGGATTTCTGCTGTTTATCATTTAATAGGCTTCATGTATCAAAGGTACATACAATGCCTCAGAGCCACACGCTCCAGGGATCTAAACCTTGTCATCACAGTGAACAAAACATGCTGGAGGGATAGGTTCCTGACCCAGAGACTCCCCAGACTCTGGAATCGACTGCCCATACATGTCAAGCAGAGTCCCTCTTTGGCCCTCTTCAAAAAGAACCTTGATGATTGGATGGGAGATAGGAAATTTACCATGGGGGTCACGTCACTCGCCCTGCTAGATGGGTCCAGGGAAGTAAATATTGTGGGAAGAAATAGCCATGGAATTGTTATGGTTAGACTTGTATAGGCCCTTGGGCCGATAGCCTGGTACCAACCTATGAACCTATGCAAAAACCTATAAAAAAGCAGTACAATTTTTAAAATTGCATCACAAACACATATATATTAAGTACTCAGTCAGATATGCAGGGACTACTTTAGTTTAGCGAATGATCAGATGATCAAACGCTGTTGGTTCGAACACTAAATGTCAAACTGGCAAAATAGCGAATGGCCAGAACAGTGAACTTTTTCACAGGGAAAGAAATTGCTGGGCTAGCCGTCCGGGTTGTGCCATTTCATTCAGTGAAGTTCGATCTCGGAGTTGGTATATTTATTAATCATTTAGTGGTTAGTGCTTTTTTTTTTTTTTTTTTTTTTCCCCTAGGGGGAAAAAAATCGCTGTTTTGAGTTTTCGCTAGGGGAGGTATAACATGAGTGCATGACAGTAAGAAAGGCAAGCAGGAAGAAATTTAGATAAACTATCAAATGGTCACTGAGACAGAATCAGCTGCAAGCCTCACAGATGACTTCTGCACCTGTTATGTGTGTGTCTGTATGGGCACTTGAAGTGAAATGTGTAAGTGAATATCTGCAAGAACACAGCCAAACTGTGCTAGTACTATGTCTTGGCAGGTCGGACAGATAGAAGATACCCAATGTAAAGGTACCAGTTCACTGTCGTCACCCCTGACCATGAGAAGTGCCTCTGCCAGGAGTTGCACTGGCATGTCCATGCCCATGGTCAGACGTGCTGGTGCTACCTGAATGTGAGTGATGTCTGCTGGATGAACTCTTCTCACAACCCCATAGCCTACCATGTTTGGGTGTAGACACCTCAACTGCTGATGGAGCAATGGAATTAGTGGGAGCAGGATTGGGTATGGCCACACTGGCTAAACAGCAGATGATGATGCTGACCTGTGGCCACATGGATGTTGTTCCCCTCCCAGCAGACATTCTATCACAGACACTGCCCATTACATTGTGTCATTCATCTGATCCATTAAAATGGCCACATGACAAGGCAGTCATGCACGTCAGCTTGTGCCACATCTACAGTTCTAAGCATGCCCTCGTAGGTCCTAGAGGAACTTGCGTGTGCCTCCATGACAGCCTTAAATATACATTGAGTGGCATATAATGATGCACTGGGATCATGTGGAGGATGGACAAGAGGCCTACTCCAAGCACCCCAACAACCCTTCTGCATGGCACCTTGCCCATACTTTGGCTACGGCCATAGTCAATCAGCAGTGAAGCCACAGTAACTATAGTACCTTGATCAGTCGTGTCAGCCTCATCCTGTCCAATATCTGAGAGCTCAGTGGAATGAATATGTATAGGCATACTGTGTATGATCGAAATCCAGGGGGATGTGTGAGTCAGAACCTCAGTGTCAGATTCAACCTCTGCACCCCCTGACTGTGCCTCTGTTTGGCCACCATCATCATCAGAGCCTATAGATACTCTGACATCAGGTGGTAAGAGTAATACACTTCCACTGTCAGGATCACCTATGATAATAAGCAACTAACCGGGAGAAAAATTGCTACTACATTAAATATTAAAGCAGTTTATGGGATAAAAAATAACACTGGTCAGACAATCGCAGCCTACAGACCCTCGCATCACCTGGGACAAGACTGTGGATCAACAAACATGCTGTGGCCTGCTTCTTATCTTGGGATTGGTGCTAACATTTTGCTTCTGGAATGTTGTATCCCAACAGACTGAAGCTGTTGTGGGGCCTAGTAGTAGCCAGGCCGTAGCCATTCATGCGACTCCCCTCTTTTCATCATTTTTGACAAGATAATTCTTTGTTCTCTGTAAGTACTGCTTGATTTGTTTCTAACTTGAGAGCATCTGACTAAATACTTCATCCTTAAATTTTTAGGGTCTGTGTTTTAGTTTCCCCTCAAGTATTTGGCAGTGCTCTGTACAGACTGACACCTTGAGTGACATTTTTCCTGTAAACGTATGATTGAAATTTCTACAATACCTAGTTGCACACAGGATGCCTACTCTGCAGTAACAAGCGCTGTCCCCATAGATGCAAAGCAGATACTCCTGACAGTGATTCATATTCTCCCTCCAACTGTCTACTCAGTAAAAAAGGGTCTGTTGCCATGGATATTAACTTTCCTACTATCTCAGTTACCATGTTGGTGGATATGGGCATCCTGAGAAAATGTAGTAATTGTCTCATGTTTACTGACAACCAGTTAATTCTCAAACAAACTGATATGGTATGTAAGAGATGTATTTACATAATATCACTGGAGGTAAAGCTCTCACATAAAAGTACTCTTAATGTCAATAAGGTTGTCAGTAATGCACATGCTGCACCCACCACACACAATTCAAAGCAGACATATTGATCCATATATCCTCAGGCACTTATATGTAACCTTCCCATACCACAAAGACCTCCTAGATGAAGTACACATAACAAATATCCCCAGCAGCCCCAAATGCACTCTCAAAACAATGCCCACATCAACACATAGAGCTGTATCTCATGGAGCCTCTACCTCTAAGCCCATAAGGCAAGCCACTCCACAATCCAGCATCCTAGTCATTGGAGACTTCATCATGAAACACACTGATGTCCCTCTCACCAGACTGAGTAAGGAGAAAGTCATGGTCAGTTGCTTATCAGGGGCTAGGAATTATCACATTATGCACTCGGGTCATTGGCCCACAATTACCAATATGACTCAGTCATAGTCCATGTGGGAGTAAATGACCTGAGACGTACCTCCTAGACTATATGAAGAGAGACATCATGGAGCTCAGAATATGTGTCTCAGGCTGGTATGAGCCTAACATTGAGCAGCATTTTACCTTCTCCAAGGATGGCATTTTACTTTCTCCAAGAACAGCAGCAGTCTGCATTTAAAGTGGAACAGCCTTACAAGACTTTCTGCAAATATATAGAGCTGAGTATATTTTTCTGTATTATTCTGTATTATAGAGCTAAATTGTTGCTTAGGTATCTGTTCTCTGTATATTTGCAGAACACTAAGACATCAGTATATATTTTTTGGGTTTTATAATTTGCACTCTGATTCCTCACATCTCTGTTGAAACTTTTCTCCACCCCCCCCCTCCCTGTTCTGGTAGTAGTTTAAATTTGGTGGCTTTTGCAGTGCCCGCCCCACTGTAGATTTGATCTAGGACACTCCCCGAGTCCCATCTCTTTACCGCATTCTACCTAATAAACCCTTTCTGCACTTGATTTTAGTCCTTTTTAATTTAATTACATTTTTTTAAACTGTGTGTGGACTAATATTGCTGCATACTCAAGTGTGCCAGCTTGCACTGCATGTGAATTGTTTTTACTACTGTTTTTGCTACTTTTCTGAAAAAAAAAAAAAAAAGAATTGTAAGCCTGTTTCCTACCTTTCCTGTAATTAGTGTTCCAGATACAGATTTGCTGTATCCAGGACTATTTGTAAGCTTCTGAGCCCCCAAGCCTTTCTGTGTTGGAGGGAAGCCTTCTAGCTTATCAGTGGGAGTGGTAAGCACTAGGTAACCTGTCTACCACATAAGGAGTGGTTCTGGCTCAGAATTTGTAGTTATTGGCCTTTTGGGCGGTCTTCCATCTCTCTCAACTTTCTGATTTGAAGGCCTGCATTTGCACTTGTTTCTGTCCTGTAACTCCTGGGCCCATCTCATTTTCTCACTCAAAAAAAAAAAAACAATCTGCTTTTACTGTATCTGTGTTTCTTCCTACTTTATTTTGCTTTTGCGTCATCTTAAAAGTACTCAATTGTATTTATTACTGCTTGGTGTAACTCATTCTAAGCCTTTTAGTTTAAGCACTTGGGCTTCAGACCAGTTGTTTTACATTAGGAAGGTTTGTGGTCTGCACTGTGGTGGCAGGACAGGTAGCTTACATCCTTCTAAGTTGGGAACTGCTGATTGAGGGCTCAGTGTCTGATATTCTAAAAGTGTTTTAGTTCTGTTTTAAGCACTTGGGCTTCAGGCCAGTTATTTTACATTAAAAGGGTTCGTGGTCTGCACTCTTGTGGGAGGAGAGGCTGGACTCTGCCCTTCTAGCTGGGAATTTCTGGTTAAAGGCTTATAGTACCTGCATATCTAAACTGCTTCTTACTGAAATTGGTACACCTTGTTTGCTGCAGCATAGACTACATCCAGGCCTGCTGAAGCTAGCTTTGTTTGTATAACCTGAGCACTAATCCAGGCATTCTTTAAAGTATTCAATTGTATTTATTACTGCTTGGTAGTAACTTGATTAAAGTGTAGCTATCATTCTAAGTCTTTTGGATTAAGCACTTGGGCTTCAGACCAGTTGTTTTACATTAGGAAGGTTTGTGGCCTGCACTGTGGTGGCAGGACAGGTAGCTTACATCCTTCTAAGTTGGGAATTGCTGATTGAGGGCTCAGTGTCTGTTATTCTAAAAGTGTATTAATTCTGGTTTAAGCACTTGGGCTTCACACCAGTTGTTTTACATTATGAAGGTTTGCGGTCTGCACTGTAGTGGCAGAACAGGTAGCTTACATCCTTCTAAGTTGGGAACTGCTGATTGAGGGTTCAATGTCTGTTCTAAAAGTGTATTAATTCTGGTTTAAGCACTTGGGCTTCGGGCTAGTTATTCTTTAAAGTATTCAATTGTATTTATTACTGCTTGGTAGTAACTTGATTACATTAAAAGGGTTCGTGGTCTGCACTCTTGTGGGAGGAGAGGCTGGACTCTGCCCTTCTGAGCTGGGAATTTCTGGTTAAAGGCTTATAGTGCCTGCATATTTGAACTGCTTCTTACTGAAATTGGTACACCTTGTTTGCTGTAGCATAGACTAGATCCAGGCCTGCTGAATCTAGCTTTATTTGTATGCTGCTTGTTTGTTTGCTTATTTCCCTGAAATGCTAATTCCACCTAAAACACAGCTTTTCAGCACTTCTGTGGATCCCTAGTGATATCTGCATTGCTTACTGTACTTATTTCCTTGTTTCACTTGAAAGAAAGTTACTGTTTGTCGTTTTTGCATTTAAGTTACCTGAAACACATTGCATTTAAGTTACCTGGCACTTGCTCACTAAGGCAATTATATAAGTCAGCACTATAATATTAAAAACACTACACCCTCACAAACTCCCCTTGAGTATCTCGTTCCCCATTGGCCCTTTTTTCAGTTATAAAGGAATTCCCAATACTATTCTAGCATGTCCAAAGGTCAGTTGTCAATCTCCTCTCCGGTCCAGCTGGTGAATCTGGGAATCTTGAGGCAATGTTACAACTGCCTCATGTACACAGACAACCCTCTCCTCCTCCCAACAAATTCCAACACATGTGAGAGATACAACCATATAGCCATACTGGAGGCTAAGCTCTCTCAACTCAGTACTGGCGAAACCAGTCAGGAGGATAAGGAAACCACACTCACTACAATTCCAGTCTCACATAGACCTACCACGACAGCAAACCAAACACATAAACACACAAAAACGTACTCGGAGGCTCTAAATAAAAATCTGCCTAAGCAGCAGAGACCTCCAAAGCAGACACCCAAGGAAGCGCTACCCCAAAACAAAACATGTGCAACACACAGCTCACAAAGCCAGTGTGCCGAACAGTCACAGCCCTAAAGGCTAAACAACACACCTGATACACTTGTAATAGGTGACTCTATCGTCAGGCACACTGACGTCCCGCTCACCAGGCTGAACAAGGAGAAGGTCACGGTGAGCTGCCATCGGGCGCTAGGATCCATCACATAACACAAGCACTCAGGTCACTCCAAGGCAAGTACAAATATGACTCAGTCATTGTCCATGCTGGTTTGAATGACCTGAGACGTACCTCCCTGGACTACATGAAAAGAGACATAGAGGAGCTCTCTGAGGATGTAGCCCAGGCCGGTATGACCCTGACCTTGAGTAGCATCTTACCCTCACCAAGAATGATGCCACAATATGAAGACAAGGTGATCAGTTTCAGCAATTGGCTTAAGTATTGGTGTTATTCAAAGGGGATCCAATGCCTGTCAGCCTGGGATGACATGCTTGACAAGCCACGATGCTTCGCTAGGGACGGCTTGCACCTGTCACCCCTGGGCTTTCGGATATTGGCAAAGGCTCTTGCTACCCCCATAGTGCCTTTTTTAGGCAAGGCTCAAAAGACAAACCCACCTCCATAGGTATCACAAGGGATAAGAAACTAAGAGTAATGCTACTCAATGCCAGAAGTCTAAACCTCAAGATGCACGCACTCGAAACTCTCCTTAGCATGGAGAACATCGATATCTGTGCAGTAACAGAAACCTGGTTCAAGGCTCCCGAGAGCACCCCAGCACTACCAGGTTATACCTCATACCATGCTTTTCGGCCCCAAAAATTGGACCGTACCACAAAAGGAGGGGGAGTATCAATATTCGTCAAAGATACCCACACCTCCAGGTTGGTGGCACAGCACGAAGCATCAGAGACTATCCATGTGCAACTAACAGTGGGTAAAACTGCCTTCCAGTTTATAGCCTGCTGCAGACCTCCCTTCCAAACCCAGGAACCCCACTCGGCCTTCCTGAGAACACTGGAAAATGTGAAGGTCTCTCCAAACACCATTATATTGGGCGACTTCAACTACCCAAACATAGACTGGGAGCATTACTCTAGCTCCACCACCTTAGCCCAAAGGTTCCTAGAATTTATAAACTCAAATGCTATGGAACAACTTGTTACCACTCCCACAAGAGGGGAAAACATACTGGACCTGATCATCACCAACATGGGGACTCTATGCTCCAGACCAGAAGTGTATCCCTCACTGGTAAGATCAGACCATAAACTAATCTCACTGTATATTCACATCCCGACTCCACCCCCTGCCCTGAAAACCACAGTGAAAAACTTCTCTAAAGCAAATTTCACACTCCTCAAAACTGAGGTGGAATCCTTCAAAGCCCCCGGGCCTGTGGAAAATACAGCCCAGACTGCAGAATCCTTTATAAACGCATTCTATGAACACCTTCAGGAATGCATGGATCATGCAATCCCAAATAAAAGCAAGACCCAATCCTCCAAAGGCAGATGTCCTGTCTGGTGGACCCCAGCCATAAACAAACTATACAATAGAAGGAGGAAGCTACTACATGATAGAGCAAAATCCCGAAAAGGGAATGCATCTCTGATCAGTATTAGCAAAAAACTACGGGCACTCATAAAATCGTCTAAAGCCATCTTCGAGAGACAAAATGCACAGGACACTAAAGATAATCACAAGGCTTTCTGTAGTTATGTTGGGAACCTGGGTGGGAATTCCCAGATATGCTCAGAATTAGTCCAAAATGACAAAAAATACACCAAACCCACAGACATTGCCAACATCCTAGCTGACAGGTGCAGCGCAAACTCCCCCCCCTCCCCACCAAAAGGGCAAATATTTATCCCATCAGAGTGCTGCCCCCTTGACATCTCAGATGCTCAGGTAAGAGCTGCATCAATGGGACCAGACAGTGTCCCGGGCTGCGTCCTACATGAACTCCAAGAAGAGCTAAACCCAAACATAAAACTACTGTTCAATCTTAGCCTTACTACAGGATATGTACCCAAAGAGTGGCGTACAGCAACAGTGGTCCCTCTCCACAAAGGTGGTGCCTCAACGGATCCTGGAAACTATCGCCCCATAAGCCTGACTAGCTTGGTCTGCAAAACTATGGAAAGGATCATCATGGATCTCATAAATAAAGATATTGGGGACCTACAGACACTGGATCCTACCCAGTTCGGCTTTGTTAAGGGCAGATCCTGCCTCTTAAACCTGGTTGATTTCTGAAACAGTCACCAAGGCCATTGACGAGGGGAAGGTGGTCCACACAGCCTACCTGGACCTCGCAAAAGCCTTTGATACAATACCGCACTCGGGGATTATAGATAAGCTCACCAGCTTAAATATAAACCCCTATGTCACTAGATGGGTTGCAAACTGGCTCAAGGACAGAACCCACATGGTTAGAATTGCTGGAGCCATGTCAGACTCCAAACCAGTTACAAGTGGCATCCCACAAGGCTCAGTCTTGGGACCTCTCTTGTTCGGTATATATTTCTTGGAGGTACAGGCCAACATGGAAGGACTGTGGCTGACTAAGTTCACAGATGACTGCAAACTGGGCACCATAATCGACTCTCCAGCTGACACAACCATCCTCCAAAAGGGCCTCATAGAAACAGACAAATGGTGCCAGAGCCATGGCTTCAAGCTAAATGCCAAAAAGTGTATAGTCATCCACTTTGGCAAAAACAAAGTGCCCACAAATTACCACATAGGTGGTAATCCATTAAGTACAGAAGAAGTAATTAGGGACCTGGGGACCCACGTTGATAGCAATCTCTCATTTGACAACCACGTGGCCAAAGTGGTTAGAAAAACATTTTATATAGCCCACCTAATCATGAAGGGATTCACATCTAGATCAGGGGAGGTCATCGTGCCTCTTTACTCATCCCTCATCAGGCCCATAATTGAGTACAATGCCCCTTTCGGGATGTACCTTACCAGACACCTGCAGCAACTGGAAAGACCCCAAAAATACCTCACCAAGAGGATCATAGGGCTCAAACAGATGCCATATGTTGCCCGGTTAAAGAAACTCCAGCTCTACTCAGTGGCATACCGCCTGCTCAGAGGCGATCTGTGCCTGACGTATAAAGCCATGTCCAACCCGGAATTAATGGACATGCTGCACCTCAGAAAATCCAAATCCCATCGAGCTACACGCTCGAGAGACTTGAACCTCAGCACTGAAATAAATAGGACATGCTGGAGGGACAGATTCATAACCCAGAGGCTCCCTTCACTCTGGAATAAAATCCCAGTCCAGGTTAGGCAGAGTCCCTCATTGACTCTCTTCAAGAGGAATCTTGATGAGTGGATGGGAGATCATAGGTTTACCCCGGGTATCACTTCTGTGTCACTGTTAGACAGAGGCACAGTATACTAACCTCGAAAAAGGGCATAGCAAAATTAATTTAAAATGGGTGGCGAAAGCCAAACACACTCTGGCTAGGCTTATAAATGCCCTAGGGCAGATAGCCTAGTATGAACCTATGAACCTATGATGCCACAATGCAAACAAAAGATGATTGACTTTAATAATTGGATTCGTTTCTGGTGTCATTCTAAGGGGGTGCAATATTTGTCAGCATGAAAGGAGATGGTCAACAGACCACACTGCTTTGCTAGGGATGGTCTGCACCTCTCCCCTCTAGGCTTTCAAATATTAGTTAAAACATTGTCTTCCCCCCATAGTGCCTGTTTTAGGCAATGCCACACTAAAAGTACTTCTGAGATAACAAATCAAAACCAAGAAAACCTAAAGGTATTACTGCTCAGTGCTAGGAGTCTAAACAAAAAACTCCACTCCCTAGTAGCTCCCTTTACCCTAGAGAATGCTGATATCTGTACGGTCACTGAAACATGGTTTAAAGCCATGGAGAGTACACCAACAGTGCAATGTTATAATGCCTTCCACACATTTAGGCCAGTTACTTCACAGGCAGGGACTAAAGGTGGACGTGACTCTATTTACATCAAAAATAAATGTACTTCAAGGCTGGGCAAATAGGACAATGAACTTGAGCTGCTCCATGTTCAAATCACCATAGGCAAAATCCAATACTACTTCCTTGCAAATTGTAGGTCCCCCTCTATATCCCAAGAAACGCATACCATCTATTTAAACTTATTAGAAACACTAACCATCAAAACCAATACCATATTCATGAGTGACTTTAATTACCCCACTATTAACTGGGAATCCTATACGACACCAAACGTAAAGGCACAGAGATTCCTGGATTTTGTAAATACAAATTCCCTGGACCAGATAGTTAGTACACCGACCAGGGGTGCAACCATTATGGATCTGGTCCTCACTAATATGGTAGAGTGCTGCACACCCTCTACTGTAATGCCTTTCCTGGTAAGGCCAAACCACAAAATGGCCTCCTTTGAAGTAAAAATAAAACCTGGACCCCCCCCAGCTAAACCTGAAATATTCAGGAACTATTCTAAAGCTAACCTCCTGCTATTAAGTGATAACCTGGCAAAATTTCAAGCCCCCATATACCCTGAAAACACTGCTGCCTATGTAGAACTGTTCACAGAAACCCTGTACAAACATGTTAACAGCTGCACAGAGGCAGCTGTACCCACCAGGAAGAAGTACAGAACTAACTAAAAAAAAACACCCTAGTGGAATCACAAAATCAATAGGCTGTATAACAGAAGGAAGAAAATCATGGCAAAAATTAGGAGGTGCAGCACCCAGCAGGATAAAAGGACTCTCATCAAACTAAACAAACAATTCAGGACAAATGAAGCCTACCAAAGCCAAATTTGAGGTAGGTTTGGCTTCCCAGGCCAGGGACAACCACAAAGCATTCTATAGCTATGTCCACAACCTCAAAGGCAATACACAATTGTGTGCAGAGCTCGTGGTAAATGGAACCATCTATACTGAGCCAGAAGATGTAGCAAACCTCCTGGATGATAACTTCAGCTCCAGCTTTACCCCTCTGTCCCCCTTCAACCTGCCCTCAGGAAATATCATCAAATATAAATCCCCCTACTATCACTAGGGAACAGGTCCTTAATGCTCTAAGACCAAGAACACTGCATCAATGGGCCCATTCATTATCCCAAGATGCCTACTAAATAGCATGAAACATGACCTATCAGGGCCTCTGAAATTACTGTTTTAACTATATCTTCCAAACAGGCTCCATACCTCATGAATGGAGAAAGGAACAGTCATCCCTCTGCACAAAGGTGGGCCATCTACAGACCCTGGAAACTACAGACCCATAAATCTCACTAGTCTTCTATGTAAAGCCATGGAAAGAATTATCATGAAGATGATCAATAGAGATATAGAAAACCTCATGACACTGGATCCAACCCAGTTTGGTTTAATCGAGGGCACATCATGCCTACTCAACCTGGTGGACTTCTTTAAGAAAGTCTTCAAAGCAATGGATGAGGGCAAAATCATTCACACTGCTTACCTTGACTTGGCCAAGGCATTTGACACAGTACCCAACTCGGGCATTGTTGACAAACTCAGTAGGTTAGGTACAAAACTGTGTGTCACCCAGTGGATAGCCAACTGGCTGACAGGACCCAGGAAGTTAGAATGGGGGAGTCCACCTCTACAAAGAGGCCAGTCACAAGTGGAGTCCCTCAGGGAGCAGTCCTTGGACCGCTACTTTTTGGTATTTACTTCTCAGATGTCAAGGCTAATGTCAGTGGTCTCTGGCTGACTAAATTTGCAGATGATTGCAAATTAGGAGCTGTCATTGAATCTTACACTGACACAAATGTTCTCCAGGAGAGGCTGACACAGACAAACAACTGGTGTCAGAATCATGGACTAAAACTAAACAAAATGCATAATAGAATCCTTTGGGAAGTCATCCATCCCTGGTAACTATCATATTGACAACACACCCCTTAGAGCTGACCCAGTAGTCAGGGACTTAGGGACACACGTAGATAGTAATTTAGTCTTTGACCATCACGTGTCTACAATGGTGAGGAAATCATTATATGTTGCGCAACTTTTAAACAAAGGTATGGCATCTAAGTTCAAGGAAGTCATTGTTCCACTGTATTCAGCATTTATCAGACCTATCATTGAGTACAGTGCCCCCTTTGGTGTGTACTTGACCAGGCATATCCAACAACTGGCACATCGACAGAGGTTCCTCACTAAAAGAATACAGAGCGTAAGTAATATGTCCTATGCAGACTGCCTCAAGGCTTTATCCCTGTATTCTGTCTCCTACAGGCTTTTGAGGGGAGATCTATGCATGACATACAGGGCATTGTCAAACCCCACTCTGATGGACCTCCTGCATATCCCCAAAACAAACAGCACCAGAATTACCTGGTCTAAAGGCTTAAACCTTGCCTGTGATATAAATAGGACCTGCTGGAGAGAGAAGTATATATTCCGGAGACTACCCTGTCTATGGAATGGGCTCCCCATCCATGTGAAGCAGAGTTATTCCCTAACCCAATTCAAGTGCAACTTGGACAATTGGATGGGAAACCGGAAATTCATCCCTGGTTTTGCACCTATGTCTCTAATGGACAAAAGCAACTTACACTTATGAAGGATATCAGATCTTGTCAGAAATTTAGGATGCATTGCTAGGCTTAAAAAGGATGCATGGCTAGGCGTAAAAGGGCCTTGTAATCATTAGCCCAGTAAACACCTATGAACCTATAAGATGGTACAGCAATACAGAAACCCATTACACCCACCTCACACATAACAGATACATTTATATATCTGAAGAATTGCCATCAGTAAGCAAAAAAAACATTTGCTTACCATGTGCAGATGACTCCACACTTTGTAGGGAGGATGATCCTGAAAGAAATGAAGCAAGGTAAGGATGGCAATTAGCCATCACAATGGGAATAACACAGGGGGACAGTGAATACACAATTCCTGTATGTCCTGTAAAAATATGTGAACCTGAAACTTGGCTGACACGTCCACCCACACCCATGTGTACTGATCAACTGTGTCATATAACTCTATTAACTTATGAATTGCAAAGAAAAAAAAACTCTCCAGGAAGTATTACTCAAATTATATATTTTAGTATGCAAGCAAATCTTAAAACATGCCATACATAAGCTTACCTGAAAGTTGCTCCTTGGACACAGTTGCCCCCCTAGACACATCAGCACTGACATCAAGCACACGGTGTGCAGTTTCCACTGAGCTGTCTGCATCTCTGACAGTGGACAAGAACTCTTCATTTGGTGTCTGCTTGCCCTCACTCCACCCCCAATTCACCACTTTCCTGTCTACTCCATTTTTACAAATTTAATCTGGCCAAATAATAAAATCACAGACCACACACATGGCAGAAATGCCCCCTAATATGGCCTTCTATTTTGTCTTCTGCATTTGCGCGGAGTTTGGCATCATGCACCAAAGCTGAGTGACTGTGAATTGGTCTTCATGTTCTGTGGCAAAACCTGTTGAGTTGTTACCACTTAAACTCACTGAAGAAGAGCATTTTGCTTGAAAGCACTTCTGTTATAATAAAGTTTTAAAGTTTTATGCCATGGTGGCTCGAGTGGGCTTTTATACTATAATAATTTTTTTCATCCACCACTGCGGGTGTTTGATGTTTCTGTGGTTGCTGGCTTTCTCTTTTTTGTGGATTATTCAACCTGAAAGGACACACATGGCAGGAGTAGATATGGAATCATTAGAGCTGGAATATCGGCCTGAATCACTTACATTAAGATCTTTTAAGGAGTGTACAAAGAGGACAGTTTGCAAGTAATATAATCCATTACTGAATATTGATTTAACTGAAGCAGCATCAACAAGAACGGAGTTAGATGGAAACAGTGAGGTATTTGATAAAATGTTCTGTGAATTAGAAAATGATTTATACAAGTTGAAGTAGATCCAATGGCAGCAGCTTAATTTAGAAGCCTGTTTACATTTTAAAATAGTGTTGAGAGGCCTAAGAGTAATGCGAATGCCTACATATGGCAATGTTTTTCCTGAATTGTTAGCTCGCTGGCAGAGTATCAATATAGAGACTGGTTTTAAATACATGCAGTTGTTAATTGATTATTTTAATCCTGAAGAGAAGACGTTATAGAAGGAATTGAAAAAAGGCAACTGGAAGTTGAGAAGAAATATTCCAGTGATGGATATATTATGAAGCTTGATAACCTGGTTCATCAGCTGTCGTTATATGAGGCTAAACTGCAACACTTAAAACACGGAAACTGCATAGGGACTATCAGGATTTTTTAAACAGGAATATCTTTTTGTGGCCTAAGACCAGATTGACTAAAGGGAAGGGCCAAGAAATCAAAGTTGATTTGTTGCAAGATGACCCAATTATAATGGAAACGCCAGTCAACAATGTGATGTTAAGTACACACAAGGAAAAGGACACTACCACTGAATGTGGGTTAAGTGCTAGTGTACAGACAGAACCAGTTACAGTATGTGAGCGACAAGAAACAACTACACCTACTATAACTGATAAAACTCAAACTCTTACACTTGGGGAGGTCAAAAGATAAACCAGTGATTGGTTCAGGTTTTCCTACACTCCCAGTTCCTATGAAATTCAGGAACTTGAGACAGAGACAGATCGGTCAGCAGGGGAAGAAAATGCAGGAAACTGACAACTTAAATTAGGATGCAGAACCTAATATAGTCTTGAATCTTTCTGACTTGAAGTTGAGTGTACTTAGTAAGGGGTTAACTTATATCCCTGCTCAACCCCCCCCCCTTCCAATCTGCATGAAGTCTTGATAGATTTAAGAATGTTTGGACATAAAGTTTGTTTAAAAATAATGTTTGGGAATGATAACAAAGAAGAGGCCAGATATTTAAAGAAACCAAGCATGTTCGCACCACCTGTCCACCTGGTTATAGATGCTATTCCAAGAACCTGTGAAATGCAAGTAACTGAGCTGAGACATTCAACGACATGCTATGATTTGTATAATTTGTCATTAGAAGAAAATAAAGCCTTGAAAGAACTAGCAAATCATCCTAACATAGTAATAAGACTTGCTGATAAAGGAGGAATCATTGTAGCGATGAATCGAGATTATTATTTAAATAAAATGTATAATATGTTACAAGAGCAGACCACTTATTGACGAATAGAAGCTACACAAGTGAAATGTATAATCAAAGAACTGCAGACAACCTTGTATGAAATGCATATGGGAGGGCTCATCACAGATGAGATCTAGGAGTTTGTTAGAGTGGAGAGCCCAGTGATTCCCATTATTAAAGGGAAGGCGAAGGTCCATAAGGACAGGAATGATCTGCCATTCAGACCCATTTTGTCAAGTCGAGGATAGGTCATGGAATGTCTATCAATACAGGTGGAGAATAAATTAAAACAATCATTGATTTATGTACCGGCTGTGTTAAAGGACACAGCTCATTTTTTGACATCCTTGGCTGAATACACAAGTACTATAAATGATGGACAAAGGCTGATGTTTGTAACCTTGGATGTGAGCAATTTGTTTAATGTGATTCCAGATGAGTCTGGAATAATAGCAATAAAAGGTTTCTTAAACAGACATGGTTGGTCTGATGAAAGAACTACCTGGCAGATAAGCACATTTTTAAGATTAATACTGGAAAATAATGTATTTTTATTCTATGACCAACATTACTGGCCGTGATGGGGGGGGGGTGCCATGGGCACTGCATGTGCCAACACATGCAAATCTGGTGTTGGCCAATTGGGAAGAGGAAGTTATTTTTTTCAATAAATAATGAGCGATGCACCTTGTTACAATACTACCAGAGATTCATAGGTGATCTTTTTATTTTATGGGCAGGTGACATGGATCTATTACAGTCTGTTGTACAATATCTAGAACAAAGTACCAACTTTCTGACTTTTACAAAGAAAGCATCCTATGATGAGATAAACTTTTTGGATGTAAATGTTTACAAAGATGTATTTGGAAATAATCAGACAAGAATTTACAGAAAGGAATGCTGTAGAAATACGTTGTTAAAAAGAGACAGCATGCATCTTCCACATTTATACGAATGTCATAAAAGGACAGATGATGAGATTATCCAGACTTTGCACTAGTGATGGTATATATACGAACAGCAAATAAGAGAACTGAGTACTCCATTTCATATCATGGGGTTACAAGTCTGCGGAAGTAAACAATGGAGTTAAAGAATGCTTAAGAGCTTGAGCAACAAAAGCTAAACCGTGGTTCAGGAAATGAATGAGGAACAGTGAAACAACATGCTTGGATACAACTGCAACACCTATGTGTAATAGAGAAAAGAATTGTTTAAAAGTAACATTACCTTATAATAATAGTACTAAGATGATAATTCAAGTAATTAGAAAGAAATGGAATATCCTTAAAATGGATGACTAGATAAGGAATATTGTAGGAGATACACTGCAGTTCAGCTATAAGAATGGACTGAGTTTGAAGAGAATTCTGTGCAAGGATATATATCCAAGTGATGGACAATACAAGATAAAGAACTCAACTAGGAAAGGCACTTTCCCTTGTATGCAGTGCAAAGGATGTCAGTATATCGATTCTTTGAATTTCTTTCAACACCCACTTACTAAAGTGGAGTATAAGCCTAATCTCTATGCTAATTGTAGAACTAGAAATCTTGATTATCTTGCTAAGTGTTTAAAATGTGTTTCAGTGGAGGCCCGGGGAGAAAAGCTCCACAATACATTTTCTACAGAATTTTGCAGCATATGAGAGATGTTTGGAATACTGATAAACATAGTGCCCTTGGTCAGCATATTGGATTAAACCCCACACATTCCTTTAAATTCATGGTGCTTTTTATACAGCAGGAAAATAAAAGAGGAGGAGATCTTCATCAAGATACTGAATTTAGTGAACTTAAGTGGATAGCCGACTTGCAAGCAGATTGGCTACCAGGATTAAATGGTGTTTTACCTTGAAAACCAGCCTTAAGAAGATGTAGGCCAATTATTTGATCCTGATTGGATGAATGTTTTTATTTAGCTTAATGGATTTTAGTAAAAAGATCTGAAGAAGAGCATTTTGCTTGAAAGCCCTTATCCATAGAAGCTTTTGTTGAGTTCTTATAATAAAGTTTTATGCCATGGTGGCTTGAGTGGTCTTTTATACTGTAATAACTCTATTAACTTATCAATTGGTAAAGAAAAAAAAAACTCTCCAGGAAGCATTACTCAAATTATATATTTTAGTATACAAGCTAATCTAAAACTTGCCATATATATAAGCTTACCTGGAAGCTGCTCTTGGGACACAGTTTTCCTCCCAGCCACATTAGCATTGACATCAAACACATGGTGTGCAGTTTCCACTGAGCTGTCTGCATCTCTGATAGTGGACAGGAACTCTTCATTTGGTGTCAGTGGGGGATCAGTAGTAGGACCCCAATGTAGTCTGCTGTTCTCAGGTAACTGAAGCTGCTGTCGTCTGGGAGGATAAAATCATATGAGTGGCCCGATGACACACATTATCATAATTTCCTCCATGACCTGCATTGATATTGTTCACTACCTAGTTCCAAATCTGCATTTTGGTAGCCATATCCCCACATCCTCTCTCAAGCAGAAAGGCCACCTGAAAGCCTGGATTATCACTTCATTTTCAGGCACTGAAAGGGGTTTATGTGGATTTGTAGTCTTGGGTACAATAATCCTGTGTGATATAAAATAGTGAAGGCTATAACACATGAATATCACTTAACTAATGTCTTGCTTACATACACATTTGTCAGCATTAAGCCCTGGAACACACACTTTTCAGTTAGTAAAACTGAAAGTTATGTGGTTGTTCCATCTCACCCTCATACACAAACCAAGGAATACCACTTAAGTGATGTATTATGTTTTCCACTGAAATATTAGGATTCCTACACATTTTCTAAAGAAAAGCACTTGAAACATACTTTTATTTTTGCAACACACAATAGTAGGTGGCTCCCCCCACCCCCAAACAACAAACAAAAGAAGGTTCGTACAAACCAAGGAATACCACAAAATTAATTGTATATATACTTTCCACACAATTATCAGAATGTGTACACAGTTACAAAAGAAAAGTCAGTTGATGATTGCCATTCACTTTTCACTGTGCCCACCACTCCCCTGGAGGTGGTCCTGGGCCATCTCAGAAGCATAATACCTGTGTCAGTGGCAAGTACATTATATTTCTTTCCAATAACATAGCATAGTGTAAAACCTAATTTTAAAAAT
The DNA here is from genome assembly GCF_019279795.1 of Protopterus annectens. Classification (NCBI taxonomy): domain Eukaryota; kingdom Metazoa; phylum Chordata; order Ceratodontiformes; family Protopteridae; genus Protopterus; species Protopterus annectens. Next base: position 58,064,524 of record NC_056732.1, read on the forward strand.
AGTACTTGTGACTAAAGTTTATAACCTGTCTGAGAAATGTAAAAGCCTGCCAAAAATGCCTGTGCAAACAGTGAAGTATAAGACATCCATACAGATAAACGTTCCAGTTTCTACTAGAAATTTAAATAAATTTCTAACACATTACAAAATCTAGACTGTACTTGAATAATACAAGCATGCCTTAGCAAAATTAGAAGCATTCTCTGCAGAGAAATCACCTTCAAAGGAATACAGTCTTTTGTTTTGTCCAAATGCACAAGTCTCCTCATTTTCAAGTTCCCTAGCTACATGGTTACCTTTTAATAGTGTAGATTCAGGCCTCTGAGCACTGTGAAGATGCAAATGAGGTGGGAACTCATTAGAATTGCTGAATACCAAACTTTTGACTTTATGTAGCAGATATAAACGTAGCGTAGGCTCTACAACAGTGTTAGTTGCTAATGGCTTGCAACTGTGAACGATTAGTGTGAGAGAAGGAAAAAAACAGCAATTCAGACAATATTCACTGCTGTGGGTGTGTCAGTGAAGATACATTTAAACAGTGTGGAACAAAACTTTTAAATGAAACAAACCAGCGCACATTTATCATTTTGTTCAATAACAGCCAAACTCTCCTGCTTGTACTGATAAATGTTTTTCACCGTCATGTAGTTTTTTGTCATACAGTTAAATGTGAATGATACAATATGAACTATAGACTGCATGTCTGAGCAGAGATAAGAGAAGAATGAACCAAAAACAAAGAGAAGACAGAGTTGCATTTGTGTGACATATTCATCACACACTAGAATGCATAAACCAGGACCTCGTCAGGTTACACGCATACATGGTTAACTGAAGTATCGCACCACTCCGTCTTTAATGTGTATATATTATCAATGACCATGTGTGACAAACATTTCTTCTGTGGCAATGAGGAAAAAGACTTATGTGGAAATATGTGCATTCTCTATTTTAGATATGTTTGAATCCCACATTGTACAAATTACTTTAATCAGTGTGTAAGGCCCCACAGACTATGTGTCAAGTCATAAAATTGATTCCCCCAAATTCAGGTCTTAAAAGTCAAGTAATTTAAGATATCCTTGTTGACTACTGGACTAACTGTTGGGTTTAACAGCCCACATGCTGTAAATTCATGCCAAATATTACATTATCCTTTCTATTACATAAGCTGACTTCCTCTTTGTTTGCCAGTGTTGCTCACTGCTTAACATCTCGCAAATGTGGTTGGCATGATTCTGCGGGTTTGCTCACTGGCCATAAAATGCGATATCACAAATTGGTGAGAAAACACTTTAACTGTTGTTGGATGGCCTGTGCAGACATGGCAGGAGCTGGTAAGGATGGGCCTCATCCAGTGCTCAAAGATGGGGTGTGGAGGAGTCAAGAATATTCATTGCACTCCTCATAAAGTGCTACAGCCATAGGCTGTGGCAGGGGGGACTATAGCAGGTCTCAGTATAAGGCTGAGGCTTGGAGCAGTCTTGTCAAGGCTGTCTAAAGTGTGACTGACATACCATGCATTGGGGAGCAGTGCAGACATCATTACAACAACCTGAAATGGCACAAGCAGGCACAATTCAACCAGTGGCTGGATGAGTTTAGGACTGCTGACATCCCACAGTTGTGTAAGTATACAGACAAAAAATTTTAACTGCTATAGAAAGCTTTAGATAGCCAAGCCTGGTATGCATAAAGCTTTCATGTTTCTTTTTCTGTCTTTTATTTTTCAGCTTCTCAGAAAATTTCAGCGAACAGGGAGGCACATGCTGAATGATTAGAAAGAGTCAGCGGGATTACCTCACCCACCAGAAGCTGCCAGGGATGGTGTGTGAAAAGTAGCTTAGTGCATGCCTCTGCCACGCGGAGAAGTTGCTTGTGGGAATGCAAAAAAAAATAAATAAATAAAAAAATGTCAAGCAATCCCACGAGAAGCCAAAGAGGGGGACAGCTATGACAGTTCTGAGAATGAAGACTAGATTCTCACTGTCCCCTGCTTGACATTTATATGCATCCAGTGTCTCCTACCTGTCCCCAGTCATAGTGTTTCCAACATTTTGTGTCCGTCACCATCCCTGTGTCTGTCTTTTGTCCTATTTGTCTGCACCTGCTTCTTCACCTGTGCTACCTACCTGACCCTGACATTCCTACTTTCCTGCCCTAAAGTCCCAACATTCTTCTCTTTTTGAAATCCCCCCAAAAATGGACACCTGTCCCACAAAAAAAAATTGTCCCATACATGGCTCTTCACTTCACCTATGTGTCTTCTCAACACACGATTTGGTCCATTTGGCTGTACAACATGCATTGTTGTCAGTCCAAATTTATCCAATTTTGTGTAAATGTTCATATTACACTGTTAAAGAAATGGATAGCTGTGGTTCTTTCCTAATTCCCTTCTGCAAATTCCTACATTGCTTCCACTTTGTTCTTTCCTCTTGTTGTCCCCAATTCACCTCTTTCCTAGCTACATCATTTTCACACATTTAATCTGGTCAAAAATATAAAATCACAGGCCACATATGTGGCAGAAATGCCCCCTAATAAGGCCTTTACTTTTGTCTTCTGCATTTGTGCAGAGTTTGGCATTGTGCACCAAAGCTGAGTAACAGTGAATCACTCTTCATGTTCTGTGGCAAAACCTGGTGAGTTTTTGCCATCAACCACACTAGTCTGGTTATCTCCATGCAATGTTGCTTAAACTCACTGAGCTAAAGGTACACAGAGTTAAACTAGAGTAAAGGCAGTAGTTTGAAACATTTACTGTGACAGCTATTTAGGCTGCTGAATATAGCAAAATGCAAATTCTTGTCTGGAGTGTTAAATCACTTGACTGATTTTTTTTGTTACAGTAGCTTCAAAGGTTTAATTCCAGATGCATCTTTTATCTTTTCTTTATGTGATGATATGTGTATATTATATATTTCATCACAGACATATTAAAAATTTCAAAAGTTACGATTTCTCATAGAGATATTTTGATTACTGCCCACAAATGAGTATCTGAAGTGATATCCATCCCCACCACTGTCACATATTTAGCTAACTTTGTTCTGCTTGCCATAAGCCTGTTGTCTCTCTCCTAAGCCTTCTCTAACCCTGTGTCACTCACTTCATGCTATTTAGCATGTAACAGTAGTAATAACAACAGACAAAAAACATGACCATTAATGTTCCATTAAAAGAAACACTGCTAGGCGTATCTTCATCTCTCCTTGTATTCATCCCATCCATCCAAATACTCTGTATGTGTGTATCTATCAGGTTGATGAATGGAGTCTGCAGACTGATTTGACTGTGCCGGTGCATAATAGTAACATTTTCTTAATGCAGGATGCTCTGTGGAATTTTTAAAATCATGTGTAGGATTCTATTAGTGATATGTTCAGGTGATGGATGAAGTCTTCATCTAATGTTATGTGCAAACTGGCCTTACTGTGACAAAACATACAGCATACACTTTTCAGGATATATGGAGATAAACAAATAGGTAGCATATCGGCTGACTCAAAAATAATCATTTCAAAACATGTACCACCCCTTGTCATTTTTAGAAAGCTGGACAGTATTAAATTGTGATTTGATATGAGGCCTGCAAAACAGCTAATACTTGTACAACTGTACAGAGGTAGATATTAAAGATAAAAATTGTGAAAGGTACACACATACTTCACAGTAGTCATTGCTTGTGACATTTGCAGGAATTATCAGATTTACATAGGTAATTCCATCTTGGCACCATGTGTAAAAAAGTAGAGTGTTCTGGATTTGAACCCTGTGTGCTCTGAACATGAACTCACTGCTCTTCCAACTGCTACCACAGGGAATGCTAGGTAGCAGGTGCATTTTTTACACTCATTACTGTCCAGAGTGCTGATAGTCATGCATTGCTGCTTAGCATGTTTGCATGAAGGAAGGAAAACCAATAGAAATATTACTATTTTCCATTTAAGCAGAGAACCACATTTGCTCGTTACTTAACTCTGTGCAAACAAGGAAGGCAATAGCAACAGTTTTTAATGTCATAAAAATTAGGACACATTTCCAGTATTAACTGCAGTATGAACACCATAGTATCTGTCAGCTATTTCAGCCATAGCATATATGCATAACTACTTTTCAAGTTGTATCCATTAAATGTAAATCTCGCAAGTGCAAGCACTTTGTCATTGTTCGTGCAAATTAGTTTCTCAGCAATGAGCTATGTAAAGAGGTGTTTGGCATGTATTACTATGGTTATTGCCCAGTTATTCTTCATCCCATCAAAAGCCATTTTACAACACAGCAAAAGGGAAGGGCTTGTTATTGACTAAACACATATTTCCTTAGACTCATGTATGTCCTGCCCGAATGCATGTGAAAATGATATGTCAGTAGTAAACCTAATGCCAGCTAAACTATAGAAGTAAAGAGCACAGCTGCATTGTTACATTAGGTAAACCTTTATACTGACACTAGACACTGAGATTGTCTTATACACGTCTTCCTGTGCACATCAATTCATCACAGTATGAACACTCATACATCAACATTCTTGTTTTTCACAAAATATGTGTGTGTGTGTGTGTGTGAGAGAGAGAGAGACAGACAGACTAAGTGTGTAATGTACGCAACATATTGAGAAACTGGTACATGTATTCTCAGTTCTGCAACATGCATTCATGATGGCTTATTGCATATAGGTTAAGAAACTGTTTTTAAAGTATTTCTGTACATTGTAAGCAAAACAGGAAATCCAAAGTCCACACTTTGCCCACCAGCCTCATGACAATATAGGTTACCTGCAACATAACAATGTTGTCATCCTCTATAAATACCACTATGACAAGGGAAAATGCAAACTTCAGTGATGGTGCAAATATTAACTACTGTGTTCTGCAGATGAGAAAAAATAGGTAGGGGTTCAAATTGCACAACAGACAAATTGTATGTTTACCTGTAAGCGCAACTGTGTATGTGTATAGTCTGAAGAACATGAATCTGTGTCCTACTGTCATCACTCAAATCTCATGGAGAACAAAGTTTCCTACTACTCAACAATTTCTTACAGTCCTCCCAACATCTATTTCTAAACATACACTGATGATGTCATCTGTTATAAAGTGTTCTGCATCAGTATAAATTCAGACTTGTGCTGTGGCACTTATGTTAAGTGCTGTGTTCTCTGGCTTGTGTAACTAGTTAGGTAGGGGTTCTAATCTCACTGCATTCAACTTGTTTATGTGTATGTGTGTGTAGTCAAAAAAGCATGAAAATGTCTCCTACTGTCATCACTCAAGTCTCATGGAGAGAAAAGTTCCACATTCGTACACGACTTTACACCCGTTTCATACAGACCTTCCAACATCTTCCCAAGATACACTGATGATGTCTTCTGCTATAAAGTGTTCTGTGACAGTATAAAACTCAGACTTGTGCTGTGGAACTAGTGTTAAGTACTATGTTTTACAGCTAGTGCAGATAGGTTGGTAGGGGGTCTAATCTCACTGCCGTCAACTTGAATGTTTGTGGTCAGTTAGCTGTCATTCTGAAGACAATTTTAGAGCAAGAAGTGAGACACTCATATCTTCTTCTCACCAGATACTGATGATGCCATCTGCTATAAAGTGTTGTTTGACACTGTGAAAGTCACACGTGTGCTGTGACGCTAGCATTAAGTATGGTGTTCTGTAGCTATTGTAGATAGCTAGGTAGGGTTCTAATCTCACTGTAGTTATTGTGTGTGTGTTGTACTATCAGTCTGGAGACAGTTGTAAAACCTCATGTAAGACTACAGCTATGTCATGCCCTCCTGTCCACTTATCAACATACACTTATGATGTGATCCTCTCTAAAATTCACGCTAACAGAATTACACTCAGATATCTGTGTTGACATGAGCATTAACTATTGTGTTCTCTAGCTTGTGTAGCTAGATAGTTTCTGAGTCTAAGCTCACAGAAGGCTATGCGTGCTTGTGTGTTCATTCAGATATGAGTATGGAGGCAATTTTATACAAGGATGTAACTCCACATCTGAAACACACTTCTCTCAGCATCTTATCAGCATACAATAATGCAATAATCCTCTCTAAAGTGCACTGTGACAATGTAAAGTCAGACATCTGTGGTGGTGCTACTGTTGTATTGTCTGTAATCCAAATTCTGTACCCACACAGGCTTCATGTTCAAATCTGACCTCATTCAACTGCTGCTGTGTGTGTGGTTGGTAGTATATTGCTGCCAGTATATGATCTTTAGAATCTCTTTTCCTTTTAATCCCACTCGAGAACCTTTAACATAGCCCAGGAATCCAAGATCCCATAATTCCCTCTGCCAACATAGCATGCTTCCTGCTGAATCCTAGATGATGTCATCATCTCAAAGATGCATGCATACTTCATGAAGCACCACCCTTCCAGGACCCTCTGCAAGCCATCTGCTGGATGTGTGGTTGCTAATTCTGTCATAGGGTGGTGCACATGTGACATATGGACAGAATCATGTATGTAATACAATCCAAAACATACACACATATACATGTACCCCCTACTAATGTCTGTCATATAGATATATAATTTTTTAAGTACTATAATAATGGCTAGAATTTTATATGATGTTGGCCATTAGCCTAGTTATGTTGTATGGGCCCTATGAAGACTGCACATGTCAATGTTGCTGTGATCCACATGTGCTGTGTTGAGGTGTGGATGTCGGTAGCCCTACAACAGTGTATTCCAATCTCTGATTTGAGGTAATGGATTGATGGCCACTGCTGTCATTTGATTATATGTTCTTGCCTCTTGAGGACTGTTAACATGGGATTATGTATATTGTTGCCTTAGTAAGGCATGTGCACTTGTAGTGTAAGTATATTAACATTCTACACATTTCTCATTCAACCATCACAGTGGCACTTTCATTATGACATGTGTGCATGTGCATACTTATCATCATGAAATGCTATGTGACATACAGCAATATTACATCATACTGCTTACATGGGCACAGAGGCCCTTGTTTAATCCACATATTGTAATGCTGTTACATACACAATCATATAACCAGTTCAAATTCACTTGCAACCTTGGAGATTTCATTGTGTGCACAATTGTGTTGCTATTCACAAGGATTATTCAGGTGTTGCCCAGCAGCATTGTGTGACTGACAGCATTTGTGTCATTAACTGTTCTGCATGAACCACATCCACCTCAGTTGTAATGTGCCAATATATGGTATCAGAGCTCTCACACACCTTTCTGATGTGCAGCTGGTGTAATGACATGAAATAGATTTGTATGACTTTGTTAACACTTCCACTGTGTGTCATGTGATGCATACCCAAGGTTGTATTTGGAGGTGTTACCACAAGTACAAAATCTTACATGGAATACACAGCTATGCACTCATATGGCTTTGGATGGCACTTGCATCACTTAACTGGAGGCAACAGACAACCTGCTAGCTGACAGATTTGGATAAAACTTCACCCCCCCTCTCCCCACTGGTCATTACCCAAACTATACATACAAACATTACTCTGTGTATTTTCTCAAGACAGCAGCTCATCTGTGCACTCTTTAAGGCTAAAAACATGGCATCAGTGAGCCTTGCCAACATCCCAGATTGCCTTATCAATAAATGAAAACATGACCTAGCACACACTTAGTCGGATCCCTACTCAAACACAACCTTCAGACAGTCTATTTTCTGACTGAATGGTAGACAGCAGCAGTCATCTGTCCGAACAAGAGGGGACCATCACCCACCACAGGTGATTATAGACCCATAAGCATGTCTCACCCTATCCGCAAGTAAATGGAAAGAATCATTATAGGCCTTATCAACAAAGACATAGGTAATCTCCTGACTGTGTAACCAACCCATTTTTTATTTGTTAAGGCTAGATCATGCCTGTTAAATCTGGTTGACTTCAAGAAGATCACCAAGGCCATAAATGAGGGAAAGAATGTGAATCCCACATAACTTGACCAGACCAAGGCATTTGACATAATTCCACACTTGGGTATTACAGAAAAACTATCTCAGCTCGCCGTAAACCAGTACTTCACCAAGTGGGTAGTCTAATGGATCACCAACAGCACACATACTGTCAAAGTGTGAATTCATAAAAGGTAAAATGAGCCAAAAAAGTTTATAACCAGGAAAAGTGTGATGAGAACTCCACCAGGCACAAATAAATCGAAGCTCCAAGGTAAAATTGCTTTTAATAAGCACTTTGAACCACTCCACAACAAAGACTGGATCAAATAAAGACAAGCAAAACAAAATAACGTATCCACATACACGTTTTCGTCGCCAACTTCATCAGTTATACATCCATTTTAAAACTGAAATGCTTTTATATGCTGTTTGAATTTAGTCATAGGTCTGTTGTCCAATCCTTTAACACATTCAATTAAGGTTCATTTAATTGAATGATTAATTCATAAAACTATGTAAAAACTAAATAAATAAGTCCAATTCTCTAAAAACATATAATCTCAACTTATACCCTTTTTATTATAATTTGTCTAAGAATTTAAAACCTTTAATACATTTAAATACATTTAAATAAAACTTTTAAAATGTTTCTGTGTTGTGCTTGATTTGGGCTTTTGGATCTGAAATAACAACAAAGCACCATCTTGTGGCCATTGAATGAATTCGAAGCCATACACTGAGCCCTTGAGAATCCAAAGAAACACTTGTTTTTTTTGCAATCTGTATAAAATATCATAACAATAAAACCAAAACTGAAAAAACTTCTTTGAGTTAAAGCTTGGCAGCTCTCATCTTCAAAACTGGCGCCAATGATACCATATCATTGAGCCCAAAATTACGGTTTGCATCCAAAAAGAGCTGCCAATACAATTCTTTATACTCAATGAGTGTCTCCCACATTCCACCTCTTGGATTAGTGGGAACCACTTCCAATACAAAAATGAGTAACCTGTGGTGTTGCATTTTATTGAATGTTTACTCAATGCACTTTTTCTTTCTTCACCCTGACATCATATAAGTGCTCGATATTCTCTGTCTGAGCTTTCTCGCTCTTTCCAACGTAGAAAGAGGGACATTTTTGCAAACAGCTAAATATATGATGCCTTTGGTGTCACAGTTAGCAAATGAATTTAAATGTATGGTCATTTTCCTTGCTTCTAAAACCATACTTTCCCCACAGATCAGGTAGGTACAATAATTACATCTCCCACACTTTTGTAATCCTTTCTTGGATTTTTCTTGGTTATTACACTTGTTGTTTTTCATCCCTGCTTCAAGGTAATTCTTGATACTTTTCCCTCTACGATATACATGGGTTAGTTCTTTATCAAAGATAGATTCAAGATCTGAAAATTTTGAAAAGCTATCCCATTCTCTAGAAAATATGTTCCTGACAAAAGCTGATTGTTCGCTAAAGGTAGTTATTAATCCTGTCCCCTTTTCAGCGAAATTGCCCGCTGAACCTAAATTGTGGGTTAGTATTTCTTCCTTCCCTAAAATAGGGCAAAAGTGTCTGCTCTTTTTGTATTGACTTCCTCCAACACCTTGTTAAACATCTCTAGAGGGTACCCTCTCTGGGTAAAAGATTCTTTAACAGTTCAGTTTCTTCAAGAAAAACTTTGTTATCAGAGGTCATTCTGTTACACCTAACCAATTGCCCTTTCAACACCCCTTTTTCTGGTGGGGGGGATGGCAACTGGTGTAGTGCAAATAAGAGTTAGAGAAGGTTTCTTTCCTGAAAATTCTTGATGACAGGTTCCCCTCTTTTTTCTCTATGTGAACATCAAGATATTTTAATGTCTGTTTGTCAAAGTTACTAGTAAATTTCAAAAATGTGGAGGTGTTGTTGACGAAGGTCAAAAGGTTGTTGAAATTTTCTTCACTGCCACTCCAAAAAAAACACAAATCATCTAGATACCTAGTATAAAGGGAGCATTCGTTCATCAAAGGAGAATTGAGAAGAAAAGTTTCTTCCCAAAAGGCCATTATAATATTGGCATATGTGGGTGCACAGTGTGCACCCATCGCAACCCCCTTTTCTTGTTTGAAGTACTCCCCTTGGAAGTAGATGAAATTGTTTTTAATACAATTTCCATGAATGTTAGAGTGTTAACGAAATCAGTCTGTGTCAGTTTTTTACTTTCAATTAATTTTTCTTCAAACCAAGAAAGGCCTAAATCATGGGGGATACAACCAAACAAATCAATCACGTCCATGGTTCCAAAGCAGGTGTTTTCACTGTATATTGAGGGTTTAATTCTTCTCAGTAAATCCCAAGAGTCTTTTAGAACATTTTCACATCCCTCGAGTACATGTTTGATCTTGTGATCAACAAACTTGGCTAGGGGAGCTGTAATTGATCCTTCCGCTGACACAATTGGTCTTAGGGGCGGGTCACAGGCATTTTTGTGGACTTTGGGTATCCCGAAAATGCAGGGAATTTTTGGTTTGTCCACAACCAAAAATTTGTAAGTGTTTTGATCTATGGAACCTTGCATTAACATGTCATATAGTAATCAGTGAATCCTTCTGTATGCTAAATTCACTTCGTTGATGGATACCCTAGTGTATTTGTCTGAATCATTTAGTAAGTCCAACATTTTCCCTTCATATTGTATTGTTTCCATGACCACAACCCCTCCTTTGTCAGGTTTCATTACCCTCAGATTGTGATTTTCACTAATGACTCTCAAAGTGTTTTTTTCTTCCTGGGTTAAATTTGAATGAAAAGTTCTTGTTGTCAAATGATTTCTTATTTCATGTTCAACTTTTAATTCAAAGTTCCTAAGTTGAGGGTGAGTTGGAGGGTTGAATGTACTTTTCCGCTTCAACCCTGTTCTTGAAAATCAGACTTGTTGTCCTTGAAGAAAAGTTCTAAATTCTTTTCCGGATAAACAACTTGATGTCTATCAATAATTTGAAAATGTCCGTTTTTTGTGTGGGAACAAAGGTGAAGCCTTTGGAAAAAGATCAAACCAACTCTTGTTGATGCTGACACTAGAATAATTGTATATGTTGAACCCATTGAAAGTCCAGGTATTCAAGTTGTTAGAAATACCAACTTCTAGTTCCAACCTTGACGGTCGCCTGGTAAGATCTCCCCTCCCCTGTAGTTTTTGCATTCTAATAAACCCTACCCTGCTGCATCAGCCGCTCTGGTCTCCTTAATGGGGATACTCGCCTGTCTCTAATATTTCTTGTTGTTGTTCTTCAGTGTCCGCTTTCCCCATTCTCCTTCAAAGTTGTCATCTTTCCTCCATTTGTCATACCCATTCCTGTGAGTAATTCTAGGTCTAGGGTAATGAGTTTTATTTTTGTATTCCACTTGGTCTCTTTTTATTTTCCCTATCTTCCTGTTCTGAACCTCCTTACATTTAGTATCAACATTTTCAAAAACATTCTCATATTTTCTCTTATTTGCCTCAACAGTGTATAACAAATCATTTGTGATAGCTTTGTTAATTTTCTCTATGTCACCATGCAACTTTTGCATTAACCTTTCATTGTTGTTAATAATAGCTTTCATTACATTTAAACCACAATTGTCAAAAATAGTAATGAGCTCAGTATGAAATTCAGACCCTTCAGTGACATTGTTAGGGTATTTGCAAACCCTTAAGCCCTTAGGTACAATATTTAGGGTAGTACAGTGTCTAAGGTAATCATTGTCCATTTCGAAGCGTTTTGTACTTAATCAAATAAAATTCCAAATCATCCAAAAGCGCAAAATTAATGTTACTATATTTGGTTGGACTGCTTTGAAATTCAAAGCTATATTTAGCTTTGAAGCAGTCAGAAAACAGTTTTTGTGTACCTGTAGTAGCATTAGGCTGGTCCATGCAGGCTTGTTGCCGTTTCCGCTGACTTTTTGGTCTTACAGAAACACCCTCTGCTCTGTTGCTGTTGGTGTTCGTTTGATCCACTGTGATGTGCGGAAAGCCATCTAAACTGTTGTTACAGTTTAAATCTTCTTCTGTTGAAAAAACATTACTTGCATCATTGCAGGTGAATACATCCGCTTCAGTCTGCATCCGATTAGCTTCCTGATTTCCCGGTAATCGTGTAGAAGCAGCAATTGAAGCAAAGACTGACTTAGCGGTGTCAGCAAGGCAACCAACTGCGTGAGTTGCCCAATCAACTTCCGTAGTTCCCCAGTCTCTGAGCTCTTGGGAGCTGGATCTGTGCTCGCAGCGGCTCCATAAAACTGATAAAAGGTAAAATGAGCCAAAAAGTTTATAACCAGGAAAAGTGTGATGAGAACTCCACCAGGCACAAATAAATCAAGCTCCAAGGTAAAATTGCTTTTAATAAGCACTTTGAACCACTCCACAACAAAGACTGGATCAAATAAAGACAAGCAAAACAAAATAACGATCCACATACACGTTTTCGCCACCAACTTCATCAGTTATACATCCATTTTAAAACTGAAATGCTTTTATATGCTGTTTGAATTTAGTCATAGGTCTGTTGTCCAATCCTTTAACACATTCAATTAAGGTTCATTTAATTGAATGATTAATTCATAAAAACTATGTAAAAACTAAATAAATAAGTCCAATTCTCTAAAACATATAATCTCAACTTATACCCTTTTTATTATAATTTGTCTAAGAATTTAAAACCTTTAATACATTTAAATACATTTAAATAAAACTTTTAAAATGTTTCTGTGTTGTGCTTGATTTGGGCTTTTGGATCTGAAATAACAACAAAGCACCATCTTGTGGCCATTGAATGAATTGGCCATACACTGAGACCTTGAGAATCCAAAGAAACACTTGTTTTTTGCAATCTGTATAAAATATCATAACAATAAAACCAAAACTGAAAAACTTCTTTGAGTTAAAGCTTGGCAGCTCTCATCTTCAAAACTGCGCCAATGATACCATATCATTGAGCCCAAAATTACGGTTTGCATCCAAAAGAGCTGCCAATACAATTCTTTATACTCAATGAGTGTCTCCCACATTCCACCTCTTGGATTAGTGGGAACCACTTCCAATACAAAAATGAGTAACCTGTGGTGTTGCATTTTATTGAATGTTTACTCAATGCACTTTTTTCTTTCTTCACCCTGACATCATATAAGTGCTCGTATATTCTCTGTCTGAGCTTTCTCTCGCTCTTTCCAACGTAGAAAGAGGGACATTTTTGCAAACAGCTAAATATATGATGCCTTTGGTGTCACAGTTAGCAAATGAATTTAAATGTATGGTCATTTTCCTTGCTTCTAAAACCATACTTTCCCCACAGATCAGGTAGGTACAATAATTACATCTCCCACACTTTTGTAATCCTTTCTTGGATTTTTCTTGGTTATTACACTTGTTGTTTTTCATCCCTGCTTCAAGGTAATTCTTGATACTTTTCCTCTCTACGATATACATGGGTTAGTTCTTTATCAAAGATAGATTCAAGATCTGAAAATTTTGAAAAGCTATCCCATTCTCTAGAAAATATGTTCCTGACAAAAGCTGATTGTTCGCTAAAGGTAGTTATTAATCCTGTCCCCTTTTCAGCGAAATTGCCCGCTGAACCTAAATTGTGGGTTAGTATTTCTTCCTTCCCTAAAATAGGGGCAAAAGTGTCTGCTCTTTTTGTATTGACTTCCTCCAACACCTTGTTGAACATCTCTAGAGGGTACCCTCTCTGGGTAAAAAGATTCTTTAACAGTTCAGTTTCTTCAAGAAAAACTTTGTTATCAGAGGTCATTCTGCTACACCTAACCAATTGCCCTTTCAACACCCCCTTTTTCTGGTGGGGGGGATGGCAACTGGTGTAGTGCAAATAAGAGTTAGAGAAGGTTTCTTTCCTGAAAATTCTTGATGACAGGTTCCCCTCTTTTTTCTCTATGTGAACATCAAGATATTTTAATGTCTGTTTGTCAAAGTTACTAGTAAATTTCAAAAATGTGGAGGTGTTGTTGACGAAGGTCAAAAGGTTGTTGAAATTTTCTTCACTGCCACTCCAAAAAAAACACAAATCATCTAGATACCTAGTATAAAGGGAGCATTCGTTCATCAAAGGAGAATTGAGAAGAAAAGTTTCTTCCCAAAAGGCCATTATAATATTGGCATATGTGGGTGCACAGTGTGCACCCATCGCAACCCCCTTTTCTTGTTTGAAGTACTCCCCTTGGAAGTAGATGAAATTGTTTTTTAATACAATTTCCATGAATGTTAGAGTGTTAACGAAATCAGTCTGTGTCAGTTTTTTACTTTCAATTAATTTTTCTTCAAACCAAGAAAGGCCTAAATCATGGGGGATACAACCAAACAAATCAATCACGTCCATGGTTCCAAAGCAGGTGTTTTCACTGTATATTGAGGGTTTAATTCTTCTCAGTAAATCCCAAGAGTCTTTTAGAACATTTTCACATCCTCGAGTACATGTTTGATCTTGTGATCAACAAACTTGGCTAGGAGCTGTAATTGATCCTTCCGCTGACACAATTGGTCTTAGGGGCGGGTCACAGGCATTTTTGTGGACTTTGGGTATCCCGAAAATGCAGGGAATTTTTGGTTTGTCCACAACCAAAAATTTGTAAGTGTTTTGATCTATGGAACCTTGCATTAACATGTCATATAGTAAACAGTGAATCCTTCTGTATGCTAAATTCACTTCGTTGATGGATACCCTAGTGTATTTGTCTGAATCATTTAGTAAGTCCAACATTTTCCCTTCATATTGTATTGTTTCCATGACCACAACCCCTCCTCCTTTGTCAGGTTTCATTACCCTCAGATTGTGATTTTCACTAATGACTCTCAAAGTGTTTTTTTCTTCCTGGGTTAAATTTGAATGAAAAGTTCAAACTTTACACCCGTTTCATACAGACCTTCCAACATCTTCCCAAGATACACTGATGATGTCTTCTGCTATAAAGTGTTCTGTGACAGTATAAAACTCAGACTTGTGCTGTGGAACTAGTGTTAAGTACTATGTTTTACAGCTAGTGCAGATAGGTTGGTAGGGGGTCTAATCTCACTGCCGTCAACTTGAATGTTTGTGGTCAGTTAGCTGTCATTCTGAAGACAATTTTAGAGCAAGAAGTGAGACACTCATATCTTCTTCTCACCAGATACTGATGATGCCATCTGCTATAAAGTGTTGTTTGACACTGTGAAAGTCACACGTGTGCTGTGACGCTAGCATTAAGTATGGTGTTCTGTAGCTATTGTAGATAGCTAGGTAGGGGTTCTAATCTCACTGTAGTTATTGTGTGTGTGTTGTACTATCAGTCTGGAGACAGTTGTAAAACCTCATGTAAGACTACAGCTATGTCATGCCCTCCTGTCCACTTATCAACATACACTTATGATGTGATCCTCTCTAAAATTCACGCTAACAGAATTACACTCAGATATCTGTGTTGACATGAGCATTAACTATTGTGTTCTCTAGCTTGTGTAGCTAGATAGTTTCTGAGTCTAAGCTCACAGAAGGCTATGCGTGCTTGTGTGTTCATTCAGATATGAGTATGGAGGCAATTTTATACAAGGATGTAACTCCACATCTGAAACACACTTCTCTCAGCATCTTATCAGCATACAATAATGCAATAATCCTCTCTAAAGTGCACTGTGACAATGTAAAGTCAGACATCTGTGGTGGTGCTACTGTTGTATTGTCTGTAATCCAAATTCTGTACCCACACAGGCTTCATGTTCAAATCTGACCTCATTCAACTGCTGCTGTGTGTGTAGTTGGTAGTATATTGCTGCCAGTATATGATCTTTAGAATCTCTTTTCCTTTTAATCCCACTCGAGAACCTTTAACATAGCCCAGGAATCCAAGATCCCATAATTCCTCTGCCAACATAGCATGCTTCCTGCTGAATCCTAGATGATGTCATCATCTCAAAGATGCATGCATACTTCATGAAGCACCACCCTTCCAGGACCCTCTGCAAGCCATCTGCTGGATGTGTGGTTGCTAATTCTGTCATAGGGTGGTGCACATGTGACATATGGACAGAATCATGTATGTAATACAATCCAAAACATACACACATATACATGTACCCCCTACTAATGTCTGTCATATAGATATATAATTTTTTAAGTACTATAATAATGGCTAGAATTTTATATGATGTTGGCCATTAGCCTAGTTATGTTGTATGGGCCCTATGAAGACTGCACATGTCAATGTTGCTGTGATCCACATGTGCTGTGTTGAGGTGTGGATGTACGGTAGCCCTACAACAGTGTATTCCAATCTCTGATTTGAGGTAATGGATTGATGGCCACTGCTGTCATTTGATTATATGTTCTTGCCTCTTGAGGACTGTTAACATGGGATTATGTATATTGTTGCCTTAGTAAGGCATGTGCACTTGTAGTGTAAGTATATTAACATTCTACACATTTCTCATTCAACCATCACAGTGGCACTTTCATTATGACATGTGTGCATGTGCATACTTATCATCATGAAATGCTATGTGACATACAGCAATATTACATCATACTGCTTACATGGGCACAGAGGCCCTTGTTTAATCCACATATTGTAATGCTGTTACATACACAATCATATAACCAGTTCAAATTCACTTGCAACCTTGGAGATTTCATTGTGTGCACAATTGTGTTGCTATTCACAAGGATTATTCAGGTGTTGCCCAGCAGCATTGTGTGACTGACAGCATTTGTGTCATTAACTGTTCTGCATGAACCACATCCACCTCAGTTGTAATGTGCCAATATATGGTATCAGAGCTCTCACACACCTTTCTGATGTGCAGCTGGTGTAATGACATGAAATAGATTTGTATGACTTTGTTAACACTTCCACTGTGTGTCATGTGATGCATACCCAAGGTTGTATTTGGAGGTGTTACCACAAGTACAAAATCTTACATGGAATACACAGCTATGCACTCATATGGCTTTGGATGGCACTTGCATCACTTAACTGGAGGCAACAGACAACCTGCTAGCTGACAGATTTGGATAAAACTTCACCCCCCCTCTCCCCACTGGTCATTACCCAAACTATACATACAAACATTACTCTGTGTATTTTCTCAAGACAGCAGCTCATCTGTGCACTCTTTAAGGCTAAAAACATGGCATCAGTGAGCCTTGCCAACATCCCAGATTGCCTTATCAATAAATGAAAACATGACCTAGCACACACTTAGTCGGATCCCTACTCAAACACAACCTTCAGACAGTCTATTTTCTGACTGAATGGTAGACAGCAGCAGTCATCTGTCCGAACAAGAGGGGACCATCACCCACCACAGGTGATTATAGACCCATAAGCATGTCTCACCCTATCCGCAAGTAAATGGAAAGAATCATTATAGGCCTTATCAACAAAGACATAGGTAATCTCCTGACTGTGTAACCAACCCATTTTTTATTTGTTAAGGCTAGATCATGCCTGTTAAATCTGGTTGACTTCAAGAAGATCACCAAGGCCATAAATGAGGGAAAGAATGTGAATCCCACATAACTTGACCAGACCAAGGCATTTGACATAATTCCACACTTGGGTATTACAGAAAAACTATCTCAGCTCGCCGTAAACCAGTACTTCACCAAGTGGGTAGTCTAATGGATCACCAACAGCACACATACTGTCAAAGTGTGAATTCACCTCTAACAAGAGGTCAGTGATCAGTATAGTACTACAGGGTTCTGTAGTAGGCCCTTTCCTATTTCCTATTTGCTATTTAATTCACAGAAGTCAAGGCAAACTTAGACAACCTTTGACCAGCTTTACAGATGACCACAAATTGTGGACAATCCTTGAATCCATTAATGGTATTGATATATTGCAGAAATTATTAACTCGCAAAATGATTGGTGCCATGGAGACACACTAAAATGTTGAAAAAAAGCATAATTATTACCTTTTGTAAAGGAAATACACAAGCTAATTACAATATCAGCAGCACACACCAATGAGTGGGCCCAATGGTATGTGTGATCTGTGTGCTCAGGTAGGTAGTAATTAGAAGTTCGACAACCATGTGCCCACAGTGGTAACAAATCCCTTCTATGAGGCACAACTCATAAGTATGGGCATGTCATGAAAATCAAAGGACATTAGAATTCCATTGTACTTGGCCCTCATCACAACAATAATTCAATGCACTCTTTTGCATGTAACTCACCACACATTTGCAACAGCTGCAGCAACAGCAGTGATTTTGTACAAGAAAGAAACAGGGTGCAAAAAAACAATTCTGATGTGGAAATATTGAAAGTCATATTACTGTATTCTGTCCCCTACAGACTACTAAGGGCCAGTTTGCATCTGGCCTACATGGCATTCTACAGTCCTTCTTTGATGGAAAAGTTGCACATTGGTAAAGCAAACCACATGAGGGTTACTTGTTCCAAGCATCTTAACCTGGCCTCTGACATAATAAATAATGTTGGAGAGATAGAAACATCTCTCATACAGTACCCCTTCTCTGGATTAAGCTTCCCATTCACATTAAGAAAAGGCTTTCCTGACCCAGTTCAAGTGCAACTTAATCTGTGGATGATTACTGGTAATCATACTCATGTTGTTATGTCCCTCATGGATAGAAGCAGTTGGTCTTGCATAACATGGTATAGGCTCATATCTGTAGACTTTATTCACATAGCTATTTAAAATTATGAAACTTGTGTTAAATATGGTTAGGCTTTTATGTCATCTTGGAACATCCTATTACTCTGCTATAAAACAATGACCGTATAAAGTTCAATTGTATCCTAGGTACAGCTATACTGTGACTATAGAGCATCACAGACATAACAGTATATCACATCACTATTACCATTTGATAGTTTGCATTAACACATATGCATGCATGTAAGCATTTCATTGCAGTATAACATTTTCGCTGGCAATGTCAGGAGGATGATGATCATGTGGCACATGTCTTGAGGTCTGACATACAGTCTGCTCCATGCATTGTTTGGTATGTGAACAATATCACATGACAGCTTCCTCACTCATTGATGTTAGACTTTGCACTGATGTAGTTTATGTGCACATGGGCATAGTTGATGCATTGCCGTCAGCCACACATAGTGCTGTACCATTCATTATAACACACCACTTCTTAATTCACTCATCAATTGATGATGCTTCAGACAATATCCATTGCTATGATATGTAGTAGATGCATGCAGTACATAGCTGTGTGTAGGGAGTACACTCTTAAAAGTGTGATGTTTATATGTGTTATTATCCATATGGCCAATAACTATGTCAGCCAGGGATAGTTTAGTCAAGTGTATTACATTTTTAACAGTGAACTTGCACACATCTTGTTGCCCAAACATAACTATTCTTTGGTATGCATACCTATTAGGAATTGACATTGCAGACTTCCCTTCAAGGTGTTGTGCAAGATGCATTCTGTGTTGCACCCAGTAAATACAAAGATCATTGACAACATTGTTGGCATGGATTTGATTCTTGCATGTGTGGATTTATTTATTTATTTATTTAACATTTGTTTACTGGGAAAGTCTGACTTGGAAGAAAACTAATTTTCAGCGGATGAACTAAGGAGAAATGCTCCAGGCACATGTCTTTGAAATGTGGGAGGAAACTGCAGCACCCAGATGAAACCCACATGAATGCAGGGAGGACATGCAGACTCCACACAGAAGGCACTCCAGCCAAGAATAGAACCGTTGAACCTCTTGCTGTGAGGCGACAATGTTACCACTGCACCACTGTGCCATACTGTGGCTTATGTGTCATGCAAACCTCTTAAATGGCCATGATTGCCCCGGAATTCAACTCCAGGTTTAACACTGTCCCACTTAACCCCTCCAAAGACAGTTTATTTTTGTAAAATGTGTAGAATACTGGCAATTATTATAGTTGTACATGTCTGTTCCTGCAGAACATGTATAATAACTTAAACTTATATATTCTGGGAATGTCACAGATTAATGCTAATATTTTAAAATTGTTTTTGCTTGTGTCTGCTTCTGTCAGCAGTTATCCATGATTCTGTTGCAATACCTCCATGACTGTTTGTGAGGTATGCTGACATTTCAGTCATGTTCAGGCAAGTCATTTTGCAGATCTTCACACTAAGTACATGCACCCTGTTGTATATATAATCCCTGTTAAATGTCCTCTCCAGTCAGCATGTCAGTGATTTTTATTTCACAACCATTCATCTCCATTGACGTGTAACCTTGTTTGAAAGTCACATATGCACTATCATGTGTGATGATATAAATATACTCACACAGGAGGTGTAAACAGCAGCACATACTGTGCTATGCACATGTGTGCTTAATGTGATGCCTTCTTCCTCTTTCTTCATTCCTAGCATTCATGTCTGTAGCCATTTTGATAACCACACTTCCTCTGTCTGATTGTATTCTATTTGCCCTTGCTGATAACCCCAACATCCTTTATTTCAGTATACAAAAAGTTGTAGTGTACATTGCACTATGTATACCTTTCTACAATGTGTTGCTACTGCAGTTATTGCAGTAATTTTACACCTGGTAGTCATTGTAGCTGCCTGCACAAGCTCACAGAGCAGGCTTGCCTGTAGGAAAATCTGTATGCATGTTCACTCTGTGTTCGTGCTGCACTACATGGTCCATGAAACCTTGCTTGTTTCCATTTAAGCAAAATGAGTAGCAAGAGCAGTGTTTTCTGCACTTCTGTTTTACTGCATATCTGTTTAATCTGTGCAACTGTTTTTTATACTCCTTTTTGTTGTCTGTTAGAGCTGAATATCTGTTCCTGTTTGTGATCTTGGGAGTTTGCAGTGAAATCTTTTGTCTAGAGAGGCCTAGCTGTTTCTTTGTGGGAGAGAGAATTAGTGTGGTTTGCTCTAGCTAGAAGCATTCCTGCAACACTGTGTTATTTTGATTGGATAATTTGGCTGATTTCTATTTCTCTGCCTTTAATCGCCAGTGTTTAAACCAGTTTATACTTGTTTGCTCAAGCTGTTCAGAGCTGCAGTGAGATAGGCCTTCTGCCATTTGTTCTGCTGTGATATTGGAAAAAGATAAGTGCTTATTTTCAACTGCTTTCTGCACTTCTGTTTTACTGTATATCTGTTTAAGTTTATAGTCAGTACTTTGTAAAACCCACCCCTTTAGCTTCTCAACACTGAATTATCTTATGATCTTCCATCTCCTCATTTTCTACTGTTTGTTTGTCTTTTTGACTTTTCCCGGTTAGGGGTCGCCACAGCGGAACTCCGGTCCACTAATGATTGGCAGTCGATTTTTATGGTGCCGTGTTGCCAGCCCGATGTCCAACCTTCAGCGAAGGCACGCCCATTCACGCATGTCTTTCGTAGGCCACTCGATCGCGGGGAGGCCATGCAGACTCCACGCACAAGGCACTCTAGCCGAGAATCGAATAGGAGAACCTCTTGCTGTGAGGCAAAACACTACCACTGTACCACCCGGCTTACCATCTCTTCACTTTCTACTAAAAAAAAAAAAAAAAATTATTAACTGTGTTTCATTGCTATCTACTGCAATTCTTTACTGTTTAGCTGCAGTTTACTGCAGTTTGTTGCTGTTTAGCTGTATTTTTTCATACTCCAAGTTATGTTCTTTTGACTATAAGTGATTAATCTGTGCTTCATTGTGAGTTTTTTACTGTGTTCTTAACCACCACTCACACCTACACAACAAACCCGCACATATGCGGAGGTCCTCAACAAAAGCATACCCAAACAAACGAGACCTCCAAGGCATAAATGCACATGAACTCCACTGCCTACCACACATAGTCCACACACCTGTGTCTCACAGCCACTAAGGTCTAAACATAAACCCAACATCTTAGTCATAGGAGACTCCATTGTGAGACACACAAATGTGGCCCTCACCAGGCTGGATAAGGAGAAAGTCATGGTTTGTCGGGTGACAGAATTTGCCATATCACCAATGCATTCAAGTCTCTCAACAGGTACTGTTATAACGCTGTCATAGTCCATATTGGAGTCAATGAATTGAGACATACCTCCCTGGACTATATGAAGAGAGACATGATCGAGATGAGTATGTGTCCCAAGCTGTATTGTTCCTTGTCTTAAGCAGCATTCTGACATCACCCAGAATGATGCCTCACTACAAAGAGAAATTATTGACTTTAGCAATTGGCACAGTTCCTGGTGTCATTCCAAGGGGATCCAGAACCTGACAGCTTGGGATGACATGATTGACGAACCACAATGCTTTGCTAGAGATGGCCTGCATTCGTCTCCCTTGGGCTTCAGGCTCCTGGCAAAGGATCTTACCTCCCGCATAGTGCCTTTTTTAGGCAATGCCATGAGGTCAAAACTACCAGCATAAAAATTTAATCAAAACATAAATTAAAGGATATGCTGCTAAACACTAGGAGTCTAAACATGGAACTGCACCCATTGCAAGCATTCTTAACCCTGGAAGAAGTTGACATTT
This sequence comes from Protopterus annectens, assembly GCF_019279795.1. Taxonomy (NCBI): domain Eukaryota; kingdom Metazoa; phylum Chordata; order Ceratodontiformes; family Protopteridae; genus Protopterus; species Protopterus annectens. The sequence goes on from NC_056732.1 coordinate 58,086,921, forward strand.
GTGCACTCATAGAAACCTGGTTCAAAGTTGTGGAGAGCACCCCCGCCATACCAGGTTACTCATCCTATCATTCATTCAGACCCCTAATCGTGGGCAGCACTACACATATAAAACATATAACCCTCAAACTAGACACTAAACAGTCTAAATACCTCTATTTCCCTATTCACCAACTTACTGTGACCTTTCTCTCTGGCAATATACACCCTAACCCTGGTCCCTCTCCCACTCACACTTCAACCCTCCTCTCTAACCCCCCTTCAAAAGGAAAAACCCTCTCCTTCTCAGCACTGAATGCTCAAAGTATGTGTAACAAAATCCCGAACCTTCATGCATGGCTTCTCCATAACCAACCTGACATATTGTCAATCTCCAAAACATGGTTAAAACCCTCCCCAAAAGATTCTGAAATAACTCCCCCCCCAACTACAGTATCATTAGAAAAGACATAACCCATAAAAAAAGGTGGTGGAGTTGCTCTCCTCTATTCTTCCTCCCTTTCAATTACTCCATACACTAAGCCCATCTCCCAATTCATCAACGCCGAATTGATTCTAGTCCTACTCCAGTTAAACTGGCATAAATCCATATGCATAGCCTCCCTCTATATCCCTCCTGGTGACAATACCCCTATCATTGAGGATATTCTCTCTTGGTTCTCCACTAACATAACATTATTGAGTACAGTGCCCCTTTCGGCATGTACCTCAGAAAGCACATGCAGCAGTGGCCAAGATGTCAGAGAGATAACAGCACTTTTTTGATGCTCTGCTTAACAGAAATTTCTCTGACAGGAAATTTTCTTAATATTATTTTAAAAACATCTAAGTTTTCTTTCACCTATATATTTAGATACAGTGGATTATTTTTTTCTACAAATATTTCAGTTTTGGTGAATAGAAAGTGAATTACATCCTGTCAGAAGTACAGCAGCTGAATATAACAGACTCTCTCAGCCATGAGTCATTCAAAAGCCTCTCTCCAGGAAACTTCCATGACGAAAGAATTACAAACAATAATATCCAGTATTCAAGAACTTTCCATGAAAATGGACAATTTAGAAAAAATCATGGAAAACATGAAGAAAGAAAATAGAAAGCAGATTGAAGAATTCAAGGAGATAATTACAAGACACACAGACCAGATAACAGAAATTGAAGAATCTCTTAATGAAATAGACGGAAGACAGCATGAAAATGATAGCCAGATTGACTTCTTACTAAAGCAAAACACCGCACTTTCAGATAAAGTGGAGGACCTAGAATCAAGGTCACGAAGAAATAATATTAGAATATACGGCATACCTGAAAAATTGGAAGGAAATAACACAATACAGTTCTTGAATGACTGGTTGCCTAAGACACTAAACCTAACTGAATCTCTCTCTTTTGGGATAGAGAGAGCTCACAGGTCATTGTCAAATATGTCTGTGTCAAAAAATCTAAATGCTTCAAGATCCATTATTGTAAAATTTTTATCATCTCAAGACAAGGACTTAATCCTGAGAACAGCGTGGGCAGGTAATCCTATACAAATTAATGGTCGAAACATAAGATTTGACAATGACTATACCTCTACTATAATAACTGAAAGAAAAGCCTGCATTCCTCTCATCTGAAGAAAGCTGAAATTAAAGCACAAATCATTTTTCCTGCCAGAATTAAAATGCATCTATCTGAAGGAATAAAAATATTTAATAATCTTGATGACGCCTCTGAATATGTGAAAAAGAATAAGATTTTGGAAAACACTGAAGATATGGACATCTCATTACCTAGTTTAAAAAGGCAGGCAACAAATGGAAAAATGTTATCGACTGATAAAACAAGCAAGAAGCTTAAGGGTAAATAATACAAATGAAGCTCTTCCACAATTCCTTCAAATCCCAAAATTTTCTAGCAACAAATCACTTACATCGGGGAAAAACATGCATGTTAAGGTAAAAATCATTTAATATTTATTAAGTATGCTTATTTAGTTATTTTTAAATTTATTTGCTGTTTAAAAGCCTTTAATACAAATACGCTAGAATGTTAAACATTGATGTTAAAATTCTAAATCTTCCCTTGACAGAGTGTATTATTAGTTGACAACTACATAGGGGCAATGTAGCAATACCATAGAAATATTGGTTAAAACAAGAACCCCCTTAATACCGGATACTGTATGTGTATTAGATTATGATGATATAGATCGCTCCGATAAGTGAAATGAAGGCTCCCCATCTCATTGCAATTAAATGAAAGTGTAGCCCCTTTTTGCATCAGCGGGCTTTCTCTCCTGTTAAATGTCATATTATGATTGGGTCCTTTTAGAGCTAATGGATATAACTTAATGTGACTTGTACTAAATAGTTTAAAAGGTATTGGAAATTGCTCTTTATCATATTAAGAGAAGATTGTCTTCTTTCTAAGAATCTGTCATGACATGTAAAAATGCATTCTCATATACTTGAGAGGTTTGTGTCTTTTTTTGTGGGTCCATCTGCTGACAGAGAGGGAAAAGGACATGTATTTTCTGATGAAAGCTGGTGGAGTGTGTGTTGCAGGTACAGGAGGGTTTGTATGCTTGATATCAGATACATTGGCCAGTAAAATTGATAGTTACAGAGAATTTTATATTTATATAAAATGGGGCAAAGTTGTTTTTTTTTTTTTTTTTGTACTTCATATACATGCTTTTTGAGTAACATATTCTGTTTTTCTTTTCTCTCACAAAATGAACATCACGAGTATCTCATGAACAGTTATCATAGCTTGCTGCAGATTCCCTATTGCAAGCTTTTAACCGCCAAAATTCAAATGTTAAAGGAGAAGGAAGGGGAAAAAAAAGGAAAAAGAAGGCTGTTGCCTCGAGACTTCTTGGTCAGATCTTCTTTGTAATACAAGAAACTTATGCATGTACTCTCTTGAAGTCTCTTTTGTCATATGAACTTTGGTTACGTATTCACGTTACCAGAAATCTTTACATGAAAAAAAAAGAAAAAGAAAACAGAACAACTGAATGCTTTATCACATACCAAGAGCGACAAAGAAAAATATATAAAAAACATAGACATATATAAAGGTCCTTTTTACTAAACCAATGTTGATGCCTATATTGCTCCCTTCATAATAAGTTTTCTGATGACGTGTTTTACAAAGTAGTTTACACTTGATCATTAGTTGGCAGCTGTAGCTAACAGATACAGTGAAAACATAGACTAGGTCATCTGATCCTTTTTGGTTAGCAGAGCAGAAAGCAACATATGCAATGGTTATAAAGTTACTAAAATACATTATCTATTGGGGGTTAATGTGTTCTTATTATTTTTAAAGTAGATTTTGGGGCAGCTATGTATTTTCTGTGCTTTTATCTTGATATCTTCATCCCCAATCTTATTGATTATATGAGTTGTTGGTTGATGACAATACTGCTGGATTGGGGAAGCCAAAGCTGCAGACAGACCATTACAATAAATAATAATTCTGTTATAAAAGGGTGAAATAATATATTGGGGCAGGAAAAATTTTGGTTCCAAAGAATAGGAGACAGTTCTGCTTAGAGAATGATCTTAGTTGTTACTGAAGTGATGCTTTTGCCTCACTAGTCAGTGATAGTAGTAGAAGACTGTTAGGGGGGGCAATGCAAAGTGGGGATGGTTACTCTTGATGTATAGTTACTACTTTCATCAGGACATGAGGGCAGTTGTTATTTCCAAAGGTAACCTTTACTTTTTAACTGCTTTTCTAATTAATAGTTTACATTATGTTGGATTTATAGTGAATGGTGAAATTGTGATCTACTTAATCCACCTCCAGCTATATAAGTGCATCCTACAATCTGACATTTTCACTAATATTCATAAAATATTGAATGTTTTACTGTCTGTAGACTACATTTTCTAGCAAAAGATATATTGCATGTTAACCACTGCCACTCTAACTGAAAAATATTGGTAAAATGTGTTAATATATTTTGTTAAAAAGGACAACTTAAGGGAACACATTATTACTATAACATCTAAAACTGAAGTGTTCTTGAAAGTTAAAAGCTGTGACTTCATTAGATGATATTTTTATCAAAATCAAGCTACACTACACTACATAGTTTCTTTAGACTCACATCTTTGGAAAGAAAAGCTAATGTTTTTGATGATTACACAGATCTATATACCTGCACAGATATTTGTGCAACTGAAATATTATCTTCTCATGTAAAAAATTCTCATTAGTACATCTTTATTTTAAATATCTTTAATACCTTAAGAAATTATTTAAGGTTAATGAGATATTTTTTTTTTTTTTTTTTTTAGGGGAGGGAAAAACTGGTGATTTTATATCTTATATAAAAGGAAAATATGCCTATAGGCTATATATTAATATGCTGATTCTATAGTAAATATTAACACTGTTGTGATTTCACAGACAAGTTCATACAAGAATGTTTTGTTACATGATAAATGTTCTTATTTTTATACATAAACTTCTTTACTGAATTCCTAGATAAGTAGGTTTTGATCTAATGTAGTATACTAGATTAAGATCTGTATTAGTATAGTATAGACATAAATGAATATGATATACTATGTCATGATACGAGTTTAAAGACACTGTTCTTAAAAATTTTGAAAATTACATTATTCATGGTAATTGATGTTTTTCCACAATATACCCTACATAGTAATACCTATTTATCCTGGAGAATTAATAGGTTGTAGTTTGTTGATTCAATAAAATATTAGGTAGTAGCATTAGAGAACGATAGTCTTGAACACTAAGGATGATAGAGGATGGTGTTGATGACTTTTTCATCAATCAAGGAACTAGATGTTCCATGGTTAGTTTTGTATATAGTTATATTTTTATCTTCTCTGAACATTACTTGTTAATTAAGTCCAGAATAGTATTTATCCATCAAAAGCTTAAAGTAATCAATGTCTGGGTTTAAATGTCTGTCTCTGAATGCAAATGGTCTTAATAACCCTACTCAAAGAGGAAGGTTACTCAAATACCTAGCATCTAATAAAGCTGACATTATATTTTTGCAAGAAACGCACATTATTCAGAAAGATCTAGAAAAAATGGCGTTTAAAGGTTACAGTATTCTAGCTGAATCTCATTTCCAAACAAAGAGAAGAGGAACCATGATTTTGTGGAAAAATACATTACCAATACCTAAAATAATTAACAGTTTCTCTGATAAAAATGTGTATGTTGTGTCTAGTAGTATTGGAATTGAATAAGAAATATTTTACTTTAGCAAATATGTACTGGCTACCTAGTATTGGTGCTAAATCTGCAAACAAATATTTGGAAATAATAACAGCAAATTCTAAAGGAGATATCATTTTGGCAGGTGATTTCAATTGTATTCTATCATCTAAAGATACCACTAATGTCAGCAATATTAAGATACCTGCATCAGCCAAAAAATTGATAGATTCTGTCTCATTATATAACCTAAAAGACATATACATGATCAAAGAGCAGAGGTCTCTCAATTTTACTCACTGTTCTTATAGATATGGTACACAGACGACTATTGATGAAGTGTTTATATCTGATAGCCTATTATCTAAGACTCAAGATGTAGTGATTACATCATGCCCTCTGTCAGACCACAATGCCATACTATTTAAAATTAAAATAAAACCAAATGATCTTATTCATTGGCAGAGACTACCAGCCTATATTATTAAGATAAAAGGATTCAAAGAATGGTTTATAAAGGAAGTAAACTATTATATTGAACTTAATAATAATAATAACACAAATAAAGTGTTTATTTGGGACTCTTTAAAATCTTATATATATGGGAAAATAAAAACCTGGTATTTACATAAAAGGAAAGAATGGGACAAAGAATTATTAAATCTACAATTGAAAATTGACACTTTAAAAAAGAACTTACACCCCAAAGAATTGGGCTCAAATCTGGAATTAAAACAACTAAATCTCAAATATTTAGAAATTCTTAGTCATAAAGTAGCAATTAATTTAGAGAGGTTAAAATTACAATCTTATTCATCTAATCCAAAACATATGCATAGATTAGCAGCCAAAATGAAAAATTTTCACAAGAGTAAACACATAATTGAAATATTAGACACATCTAAACACAATTCAAAACTTCTTCAGATCTAAAAGATATTTTAGAGATTTTTCGTTCATATCATGAAACAATGAATAAAGCAAACTTAAACTTTACTAATAATAGTTCAAAAATAGAATTTCTAAAAAAATATAAATAATAAACTTTCTAAAGAACAAAATAATAGATTACTTAAATCAATATCATTAATAGAAGTTAAAGAAAGAATACAAAATCTTAAAAATAATAAAGCCCCTGGTCTTGATGGCATAATAGGTGAATTATGTAAAATTTTCCCTGATTCCGCTTTGAAGATATTAATGAAAGCACTTGAGGAAGTTCGAATAAGTGACAAACTTTGTCCTTCTTGGAAATATTTGCTAATTTCTCCCATTCTAAAGCAAGATAAGGACTCTAAATTTGTTTCATCATATCATCCTATTTCCCTATTAAATATAGATTATAAAATATTTACGTCTATTTTAGCAAACAGATTAAATCAAATGATGCCGACTTTAATAAACAATGATCAAACAGGTTTTATACTGAACAGAAAAGTTCAGGATAATACTATTAGACTTTTAACTTTAATAGATTTTGCAAATAAAGAAAAAAAAGAATTATCACTCATCAGTCTAGATCTAGATAAAGCATTTGATTCTATTAACTGGACATACTTATTTATGGTATTAAAAGAATATAATTTCTCCTCAGAAATCTTAAACTTGTTAAAAAAATTATATGAAGGTTCTATAGCGTATATTAAAAGCGACGCTTTTTTGTCTGGCCCACTTCAAATTCTAAAAGGCACTAGACAAGGTTGCCCTTTATCCCCACTACTATTTGCATTAGCAATAGAACCATTTGCTAATTTTATAAGAAACAATATAAACATAAAAAGTTTTGATGTTAATGAGAACTATTCTTCTAAAATTTTACTCGTTGCAGATGATATCTTATTAACTATTGGAAATATTGATTCATCTATTGATCACATTATCAGATCATTAAAACTCTTTGAGGAAATCTCAAACCTTAGATTTAACCAAAACAAAACAGAAACTATTCTCATCAATAAAAAATTGAATAACACTCTAATTACAATAACTTTAACTGGACCAATGATAAATTGAAATATCTAGGGGTTCATATTCTGTCTAAATGGAAGGACACTATAAATATAAATTATAAAATTTTATTAAATAAAATCACAGAATACATTAATAGATGGAAGAAAATGTTCTTTACTATAGAAGAAAGATTATCTCTGATAAAAATGATTCTATTACCAAAAATTCTTTTTTATCTTCAAACATTATTGGCTCCTCCTTCTAGAAAACAACTTAAACACATAAACACTATATTAATTAAATTTCTGTGGTATCCTCAAAAAACCAAGGATTAAATATGATTGGCACTATAAAAACTGGATTGAAGGAGGGATTGCTTTTCCAAATTTTGAGCTTTATGCTGATGCCATTATTCTTAATATAACAAGTCTGTGGTTAAGTCCAAAATACCATTCAAATTGGAAAAATTTACACAAAACAATACTATTAAGTAATTTTGACAAGTTTTTCAAAAACATATATTGTTCTGAAAATATTAAGCTGTTTGTAGTTATTAAAGAATTCTTCTTCAACAGTGAGCAGGAAAAATCACATCTTACTCCTATAATTAAATATATCTTGCAAAATTTTGAAAAAGTAATGAATAAGAACCTTTTGAACAACAATTTCTCCATTCTAATGTTTCCAATAATCTTAACCAAGGGATGCTTTGATTCCTTTAACATGATGAAAATAAAAACTATGGAAGAAAATGGGTTATTATTCTGGCATCAGTTTTTAGGAACTAATAATATTTATGATACTACCTACCTTTTAGCCAGGTATAATATCTACCAAAATAACTGGTTAAATAATCAAATCTTCAGAGAATTTATTTTAACGGAATTTAAAAGACATCATTTTCCTGCTATAACAGGCCTCCCCAAAAAATTATCCATCCTCTTTGACTTCACCAATATAGGCTATAATAATGGTATCTCATTGTCAAGATTTTACAACATTCTTAGATCAGATCTAATAATATTCGACAACAATTTATGGAAATATATCAACAATTTCAACATCTCCCAAATACATATAAATGATAAAACTTTAATTCTCAGATCTGTTTACCATACCTCTTCTTCCACATATTGGAAAATTTTCACATGGAAATTCATTCATAGAAGTTTTATTACACCAAAAAAGCCTCTAGAATAAGCAAGAAAGATTTTAATAGATGCTGGAGATGCGAGGAGCTAATAGATGCCGACTGGGCACATATGTTTTTAGAATGCAGAACAATAACCACATTTTGAATGGAGTTTAAAAATTTTATTAAAGCTTTGTGGTCGGACAGATGCGAGATCTCTGATTCTATGATACTTTTTAATGCACCAATGCCAAGGTATGTTCCACTGAATCAAATGAACCTCCTTTGGACTCTACTTACTATAGCAAGAAAAACTATTACTAGAAATTGGAAATGTAAAAATAACCTCTCATTTAAGGAATTTATATCTTTTACTAAGATTATTTGTTATAGGGAATTACAAACAGCTATGTTAAACTCCTCAAACATGACTCATAAACAAATTGCCTGGATAAAGCTTAAAAAACTATTAGACAAAATGTAATGTTATTGAAGATTTGGTATCTATTTTGGACTTTGTATATAGTTTTTGTAAAAATTTGATATTACATTGTTTTTTCTTGTTAAAAATTGTAATTATACTCTTGAAAATCAATTAAAAAAATGAGAAAAAAAAAAAAAAAGAAAGCACATGCAGCAGCTGGAGAGACCACAGAGGCTCCTCACCCAGAGAATCCAGGGCCTCAAACATTTACCCTATACAGATAGGCTAAAAGCCCTATCACTCTACTCGGTCTCCTACAGACTCCTCAGAGGTGACCTCTGTCTGGCATACAAAGCAATCTCAGACCCTGCCCTGATGGCACTTTTGCATATCTGCAACTCAGGCTCCACTCGAGTAACCCGCAAGCATGACCTCTACCTGATCTGTGACATCAGTGGGACATGTTGGTGGGATAGATTTGTGTCCCAGAGACTCCCCCTTTTGTGTAATAGACTCCCTCTCCATGTAAAGCAGAGTACCTCATTAAACCTTTTAAATTGCAGCCTGGATAACTGGATGGGGAACAGAAAGTACATCCCTGGAATTTCACGTGTGTCCCTACTGCACAATGGCATATGGTGCTGACTTGTTGGAACATGGGCTAAATTCTTGGCTAGGCTTGCAGGGGCCTCATCCTATGATCCTATAAATATGTGATTAATGCTGCTGTTCGTGCAAAAATATAAACTCCATGTAGGCTTTGGTGAATTGACTCCCTGGGAAAGAGTACATACCTGTAGCTAAAACAGTAAGCAAGACTATTTCAGAAATGGATGACTGGACTGGAAAGAACAGAGCTAAGTTAAACCAAACTTGAGTGATAGAGATTTTAATGTGGGGAGATCAGCTGTCTAGCTGCAGAGAATGACATGCACAGGAAATAAGGCTTATATTCCTCTATTACATAAACTTGTATGTGAATTTTGACAATTTATTTGTTTACCCATCCTTTGTTGACAAGGTTAGTCCTATGACTAGTAGCCTCTTTACAGGTGTGACCCAATCTAGTATTTATAATACTAAGGGAAATTTGGCTAGGGTGTTAGTGAACTTCCCCTACTCATTTCAATAACTGCCATGGGATCTTTTCATCCAGCTGAGTTACCACCACCTGTGGCAGATGGGACCTTGGTTTAACAACTTGGCCAAAGGATGACACATTCAGCAGTACAGCACCCCCTTAATGCTGCACTGCACTGTCAACAACCCATCTACGTAGTGTGGAAGTAGAACCCACAGCCTTCTGCATCAAAGGCGAGTATGCTACATTTTGCACCAGTGACACTACCTTGTTACTGTTATTCACCCTTATAGGTTCATAGGTTAGTGCTAGGCTAACTGCCCTTGTGAGCCATTGTAATCCTAGCCAATTATCTCTTGTGAGACTCAAACCCTGCACCTTGTGTTTGTAAGGCAAACATCTTAACCATTAGGCCACCCTCCCAAAATAGCTGCTTCCAAAAATTCTTTAAAGTCCAATATTGCATTTGGTAGACTGCATTATCCTTAAACATGCTAACACTACCTCTCTTCAAACAGCAGTTAGTATTTTACATGCATTGTCTTGTCTTCATTGTCAGAAAAATATAGCCTGCTGGCTAGAACCAGATCCATCAGAAGGCTTGTTAGGTACCCACCTACAGCCTGTGCTGGGAGGCCCATCTTGTCAACATTTAGAAGTATTCTATGACCACTGCTTTATGCACAGCCATGGTCACTAAGTTCCACAATTCTGTATCTCTAGCTGAATTAAAAAAATGGCACTGATTCATCTAAGTAGCCTAGGACATTTAAAGAACTAATTTAAAAATTACCACCAGACTGATCACTACTCCTGTTGTTTCTGGTTAACCTACTGTTACACAGATGAACTCATGCTACCATTAACTTTGATTTTGTTTTGTTTTTTTTTTCAAATATGAGAACTGCCTGGTACTGGCAATGATATATATATATATATATATATATATATATATATATATATATATATATATATATTCTATTACTTTTTAAAATTTGTATTGCTTAAAAAATAGAATATTTCCCCATTTTGACCATAGAGATTCTTTCCTGAGCACTTTCACAAGTCCCAGCACAAATAAACAGTGATGTTGTTTCCCTCCTTACCTAGCCCCCCCCCCCCTCGCTTGGACAAGGATCACAGATGAAAAGACATCTAGCATTATCCTATCTGTATTACTTGCAACTGTGCCCATGCAGATGTTAGGCTCTGAGTGGAGTCAGTTGATGTGTCACATACTGGAGAGCCTCGACGACTGGACCAAGCCTGCTGCCTGTCAATAGTAAATAAAACATGTGGAGTAGGACAGTTATCAGCCTTCCACTCACAGATATCCTCATGATCAGCTATATTAAGAGGAAGATTGGTGACAGAAAATATAACATGGTAGTCAGGTCCTACACATCGGATTAGTAGGTTGTTTACTGTGTTCATGCTCACCAGTTGTTACTTTCAGCTCTGTAAGTGATCTTCCATTGTCAGCATTGCTGGTGATACAGTAATGCTGTCAAATGGATAGAAAACCATTAGTGAGCACCGTGGTGTTTCTTCTGTTTAGACATAAAGCTAAAAACTCCAACAAAATGTGTTTCGATGTAGCAAACAAAACATGCAGTAAGTGGAGCAAAAGACTTATGAACAACAGGAACTTCACCTGAAAGCTGTCATTTGGCCGGATGCTGAAATGGATATCTCTACATATCTCAACTATTTTTAACCCCTGCAAATTTCCAAACTACTATATCATGATATAGACAAGCTTCTCAGTGTTTCTGTAGTTATTTGATAATACAATAACCTAAAAAGATCATTCCTGATTCTATATATAGTTCAGGGCTTAACATTCAGGTGTTCGACATGAACCTCAGCAGACATCATTATTGGCCTCATTCCACCTAGACCAAGACCAATCGTCCTCTCCACACCATAAATCAACTTTATAACAACTCTGTAACATTCCTTTGTTAATATAACTTCATATGAAAGACCTTCTATTTCCTTTTTAAGGAATCTCTGGATCTTTTGTAATATACTAATTTCAGTTTTTAAATAAACACAAAAACCTTAATCATATTCTATGATGGGTCTAATTATTTTATGAATAGGAACCATAACCAACTCATCTCTATAGGAAGCAATTCTTAACAAAGTCCTAAGTCCTTATTGCTGACTATGTCCTCCTTAAGATTTTTCTTCACTTGCCCTTCAAAGTTCAAGGAACTGTTAATAGCAATTCCCAAGTCTTCATAGTCCAAGCTATGTTTGATACTATCCATATTATAGGAATATGAATATTTTTGACTGTCAATATGCAGCACCTTACAGTTTTACTTATTAAAATTCTTTTAAAGTGTGTGCATTTAAATATTAAGTTTAAATAGCCCTGAATTTTGTGTTGGTCCTTAATTGATGTGACCAGTTCAACAACCTTAACATCTTGTACAAGCTTCCTGACCCAGCACCCCTTGTACTATTGGAAATGATGTTATAAATATGTGAAAAAGTAATGGACCCAAAACTGAGCTTGTGGAACTCTCCTAGAGATCTTTATTTCATTGGATTTATACCTATGAATAGTAACTCTTGCTGCCCTGTTGTATAACCAGTTTACTATCCAGTTTCTGATATAATAATTGAACTTCCATTGCAATAAGGCATTTATAATCTGACAATGAGGAACTGTATCAAAAGCCTTTGATAAATCCAAACAGATCACATCATTTTCCAAGTATGTATATCTTAACCACACCAGCATAAACATCAATCAAATTAGTCATAGCTGACTTTCCCATAGACAATTCACATTGAAGTACATCATAATATGTCTGTCCCCAAGTTCTTCATTACTGATATCAGGATTCTCACAAAGCACTTTCCTATTAGGCTGGTTAAACTTACAGGCCTATAGTTTTCTACTGCATTTAAGTTTCCACCTTTATTAATAGAAATAAGAACACTCTTCCATTAAGTAGGGACAACTCCAAACTGAAACAAATGCTGAAACAGATATAGTAAGATTTCACTATTGATCTCCTTTATGGAAGATAGAAACAGACCATTAATTCACAATTTACTGGGTGGTGCAGCAGTTGTTGTCACCTTGCAGCAAGAGGTTCTCATGTTTGATTCTCAGCTTGGGTGCCTTCTGTGTGGAGTCTGCATGCTTTGGTTTCCTTCCATATTCCAAAGACATACATCTGGAGTGTTTCTCCCCAGGCCTCTGCTGAAAATGGGCTCTATCCCAGTCGGACTTTCCCAGAAAACAAATATTAAATAAATTAATAATCCAGTCAGGACCTGTTGCTGTATTTTTATAAGTGTGCTTAAGCCACATGTGGTATATTGTAGAAATGGTTTGAACTGGTATCAGGCATTGTTTACAATAATGCCCCGTAATCTGGAAATAAAGTGTGTGTGTGTGTGTGTGTATGTGTGTGTGTGTGTGTGTATACACGCACACGCGTGCATGCACACGTGAGTATGTGTGCATATGCATATGTATATTTGTGGGCTTGGTAGGTAACATACAGAAAGTTGTTTTGCATGACTATGGTGTAAAGCTTCAAAGAGGCTAAGAGAGGGCTAACAATGAAGCTAAATGAGCAGTCACAGCAGCAAATAAAAGGCATCAGAGAAATTCTCACAGCTCCTGAAAAATGACTTAGCAGATGCTGCAAAGAAGCTCTATCAGATAGCAAAGTAATGGCAGAAATATAAAGAAGATAGTTGGCAGTCACCATTCATTAGAAATGTCCATAACAATCTGCTCACAAGTCCAGATAAAATGAAGGACAGATGGCAGAAGTACTTCAAATGGTTCCTGAATGAAAAAAAGCACAGAAGCTGCACTGCTGCGTGCACATTCTACAGTGACAGAGGAAGGAGACCCCCCCACCAAGAAATAATACAAAGTGAATTAAGGGAGATGAAGTCACAGCAGACATTATTACGACGTTGTGTGGAAAAATGGATACTGAGTGTGCTCATCACAGTATGGAGAGACAGTTATATCCTATCAGTTCTCTTCAGAAGATCAACGTTTTGTAAAGTCAAACTTCATACGGCCAAAATCTTATGACTGACTTTCTCAAAAGTCAGTGTTTACTACAGAGATCCCTGTACAGTGTGGATCGGGAAATTTACCCTTTTCTCACTGTAGTACAATCTCAGAGTTGATATATCCAATCTGCAGGGGGTGTGGGGGATACTTGCCCCCTGAAAAACACATATTTTTGTTATCTTTTTTACTTTTTAATATTATGGAACATCGATCATATGGTGTCAACCATATGCAGTTTGGCATTCTGTAACATAAATGTTTTAATATAGAGCCATATCCCAGATGACTGGAGAATAACTTTAGTGCCAGTGTACAAGAACAAAGAGGGTGTTCACAACTGCCAGCAGTGCAAAGGTAAGCAAACTCCTGTCACACTGCATGCAGGTGTTGGAGAGAGTGAATGATAAAACAATGCACAGAGTAGTAGAGAGAAAGATGGGAGGTGGATGGTTTGGATTTGGACAGGGATGCAGTGCAACCTACAAGATGTTTTCAATGAGACGGATAGTGGAGAATAGGAAGGAGATGAGGAAAGAGTCCAACTGTGCTTTCTTAGACTTAGAGAAAGTATACGACAAGGTCCCAGGAACGTTGACTTGAACAGTCCTGTGAAGTCTGTGTAGAGAGACCCAAAACTTCACCACTATCTGTCTCACTGAAATCAGGTATGTTGTACTACATCCTGATCTGAATACAAACTGCTAATCTCCCATCTTTCCTTCTACTACTCTGTGCATGTGTGTGGCAACAAGAATAAAGAAGGAGGGGCCATTCTAGCCTTTCCTCTGGTAAATGGCTTGATGGTGGCCAACATATGGTTCATCTAGAGAGACGATCACAAGATCAAATACAAGAGTAGGCAATAGGCAGCTCAGATAGACATCCTCATAGTAAGTAAAGGGCAGTGGGGTTGGCATAATGGTTAAGGTGTTTACCTCATAAACAAAAGGTACAGGGTTTGATTTTCACTAAGGGAAATTAGCTAGGTTTAAAATATTCCATTAAGTCAGTTAGCCTAGTACTTACTTATGAACCTATGAATCAGCAATTGCAAAGTCTTCCCCAGTCAGTTGCAAGTGGTGGTCAGAGGAGGCTATAAAGGTCAACAGAAGCTAGACTAAAGACATGAAAGTTGGCTGGAAAGATAGCACAAGAGTTCAAGGAAGTATTCCAGGTCTAGTACTTCTAGAAGAGGAGGAAATAGGCTGTGCTGAAGAAGAAAGGCAGCTCCTCAAAACAGCATGTGTGAGGGCTATAGAACAGGTATGTGGCTGTGCCAGGTAAGGAAAGAAGGTACATAAGGAAAGCTGATGGTGGAATGTATTAGTCCAGGAAGCCATCAAAAGAAAGAGGGAGTGATGGAAAAAGTGGGATATAAAAAAGACAGACCAGGGAAAGAATACTTGGTGGCAAAGAAAGAGCTTAAGAGAGGAGTAGCAATAGGAAAGAACAAGGCATCAGACACACTCTACCAGCTTCTGGAAAGTGACTCACTAGATGGAACAAAGAAACTCAGGTTGCAAGGCAAAGATGAAAAGATAAATAAGATAGTCTGACACACTTCATAAACGATGCCAGCAGCAGCCTACTCACAATCCCACAGGAGATCAAAGGCAGATGAAAAGAGCACGTCCAGCCGCTACTGAATAAAGAAAACCTCAAAGAAGTTATACTGCCCAAGACACAGCCTATGATGAAAAAAGAGGATGAACCCACCCTAGATGAAATAAGAACAGCACTAAGAAAAATTAAGTCAGAGAAAGAAGCAGGCCTAGATGAGGTCATGGCAGATATTCTAAAGATATTTGGTGAGAGAGGGGAGAAATAGCTTCAGAGGGCACTCAACAGTATAGAGAGAAGTGCATATCTCAGAGGGCACTCAACAGTATAGAGAGAAGTGCATATCTCAGATGACTGGGTAATAGACACACTAGTGGTAGTGTTCATGAACAAAAGGAACATCCACAACTGCTGGCAGTATAGAGGTATTAAACTGCTAAAGTGGAATGAAAGTTCTGAAGAGGCTGCTTGGTAAACAAATATGCAGAGTAGTAGGACGTAAGATGGGTGGTGAGCAGTCCAAATTCAGTTCAGGATGCAAAACTGACCCAGCGTTTGCAGTGAGACAGGTAGTTGAGTAGAGGTTAGAGATGAAAAAAGGGTCCAATTGGGCATTCCTAGACTTGGAGAAAGCATATAACAAGGTAACAAGAAAGTTGATCTGAGCAATCCTCTGATGCTTTGAAGTCCAGGAAACATTGGTAGAATTAGTGCAGTCTCTGTATAAGACCCAATCACACAACAGCAAATGGTGTTTGGTCTCACAGAGAAGTGTTCCAGTGGGAGTGAGTATGTATTATGATTCAGTTCTGAGCCTACTGCTGCTTGTATTGATGATGGACTTCATTACCAAACAGGTCAGAGCGGATAGATCAATGATGTTGCTGTATGCAGATGATGTACCATTACAGGCAGACTCTAAGTAAGAATGTCATTGCAGAATAGGAGAATGAAATGCAAAACTGAAGGCACATGGGATGGAACTTAGTACAAATACAACAATTGTAAAAGCAGCAAATAAGCAGAGGAAGCTGAGCAAGGTAATGCAAGGAAAAGCAGTGGAACCATTAACAAGTTCAGGCATCTGGGAGGGGTGGGTGAGGCAGAGGGCAGTCTCAAATAGGAGGTCAAATCTAGAATCAGAGGAGCTGCGGCCAACTGGCACAGAGTCTCAAGGTTAGTGTGTGACAGAAGAATTGCAAAGAAGCTGACAAATAAGTTGTGCAAAGTCATGGTGAGACCAATACTACTGTATGGTTCAGAATAAAAACCACAATACAGTGACCCAAAAAGAAGTAAAACAGCGTTTATTCCTCTGACGCCTCAGCTAATGCCTTCACAGGAGAATACTGAACAAACTTCACACTTCATATTTATAATACATTCTTACAATCAGTTATCCAATAATCCTATTATTTAATTACTTACAAGATTATTTAAAGCAAAACTCTCCAATTAAAATCTACATTCATTCCTTGTGGTACCAAAGTATCAAATTTTAAAATATAAACTGCTTATTTATACAATAAAACATTTTTAATGTTTTGTACAAATAATCTTCAACTTTCTCTAATATTGTACCTCTAACCCATGAGACTGACTCTGATGTTCATAATAAAAATGCTCTGCCACTGAGCTAGACATTTTAACATTCTCAATGTCTCTAATGTGTTCAAGCCATCTAACTTTAAAAGGTCTTTTAGTTTCACCAATATAACATTTATTATAGCGGCATTTAAGTGCATATATAATACCCTCTGTATCACATCTAAAATTTGCTTTCCCATTAAATTTTATACCATTTATGTTATCAAACCCTGTAACTATATACTTACATGCCTTACATTTACCATCTTATCTTATGTGGTTAATTTGTCTGGTTACAGTCTAAATATGTGTGAACAGGCCGTATTAGAATGTGGCCTAAAATTTATTCCTACAGTACTGCCAAGGTTACATGATTTGAAATGTGATGTGTTCAAGTTTATTAGGAAATTGCAATTAAAATACATGTTCAGGCATAATTTAAAGCTGTACCTCAGATTTCTGATGAAAATGTTTCTCTTATGTATCATGATGACAATGAACAAGTTTCTCTTAACAGTGATGATAGTTTTTTTCTCTTGTGTGTCTGATGATGTTACTAATGCATATTTTTTTTATTTGATACATGTAGTATAGAAACAAAAAGTAAATTTATACCTGTGTTTAATTGTATGGAAATTAGACAGTTTCAAAATATGTTAAATTATTCTGTGGAGCAAGAATTTATTGAACTTAAAAAAAGTATGAATATTAGTTACAATTTAACTAAAAATGAATGGTTAGCACTGCAAGCACTGGGAAGAAATTCAGATTTGATATTCAAACCTGCAGATAAAGGTAACAAACTAGTTATATTAGATATTTCCCAATATTTAGAAATGTGCTATAATCATTTGAATGATGTCACAGTATACGAAAAAGTTCAGGGGGAGATGTATGCGCTGCCTATCTCTGAGTATGAACAATTGTTACACAAGGGTATCAGGTTAGGGTACCTGACTGAAGATGATGTTAAAAGGAAGTTCTGTCATTATAATACTAGTATGGTATATTTTTATTGTGTACCAAAAATTTATAAAAGTATGGTTAATCCACCTGGGCGCCCTATTTTTTCTGGAAGTAATTATTTTTTTACGTAATATTGGATGTCTCTTACATGAACTAATGTTACCAAAGGTATTATTGCTACCAGCCTATGTAAAAGATATATCAGATGATTTTTTTTGTATAAAATACAAAATATAGGCTGGAATGACCAGATGTATTGGAGTACCCTTGATTTAAAGAGTCTATACACCAATATTTATCATGAATTTGGTCTAGAAGCAGTGAGATATTTCTTGGGGCAAGGTCCAGCTACTGAATATATAATGGAAATGTTATATTTTTGGCTTACAAATTTTTTTTTGAATTTAGAGGAGAGTTGTTTAGACAAAAACAGGGCACAGCAATGGGGGCAGCTTTTGCCCCATCATATGCCAACTTAAATATGGGTCTTTTTGAACAAGAATGTATTTACAGAACTTCATTTTTTCAACAATATGTTAAAAACTATAGCAGGTTTATAGATGACTTAATTTTTTTATGTGAAGGAAGGGAAATAAAAATTGATGAATTTATATCACAGTTGCAAAATAATAGGTCCAACCTCAAATTTGAAGGTATACAAATAGGGAAAAAAGTATCATATTTGGATGTAGAGGTAGATGTATCTAAGGGATATCTACATACTAAGATACATAGAAAATTTGAAGATCAAGTTAAGTACTTGAAGTCAACAAGTTGCCACCCGCCTCATACTATAGAGGCACTTCCTATTGGAGAGTTTACGAGGTTGTATAGAATATGTAATGATATAGAAGAATTAAGACAAGAAATTCATAATAGGTCTTTTCAGGCTTGTTGGCTGTTGGTGAAGCACCCACCAAGAGGAGAAAACGCTGAGAGAAGAAAGGAGCCCCTTTTGAAATTTTAAGTATTTTTCCTCTGTTTATTTGATAAGTTTTTCTGCATAGCTGCCTAGTTTGAGCATTTCCTGGCTTGTTAAACTTGATTTCTGCATTAGTAGCTGTATTTAGAGCACAACCAAAAGCTGTATACTGAATTTCCTGTTTGCACTTAATTTTAAAATCGTTTTTTTCTCAAAACTTGCATATTTTCTGTCTTTGACCTAGCACTCTTGTGTGGGGTCATTTACTGCACTGTTATAACTTGATATTACTTGTGAACCTCTGCTATCTCTGAAAAAAAAAACAAAAAAAAATCTTGCTTTTTTCCCACTTTTCTGAGATTTAAAAAAGTTCAAGTTACAGGCTTGCTGTTCTTGAACTGTTTTGTAAGTTTCTGAGGCCATTTTTGCTTGGGCTAAAGGAAAGTCTCTCTGTTGATCAGTGGCAGTGATAAACATTGAGCTGCTTCCCTGCCCCCGTGGGAGTGGTTACTGACTTGAAACTGTAGTTTTATTGGCCAAAAGGGGTAATTTCCAAAACTCCTTCATCTTCCTCTCTTAAAACCTAGCATACCTCTCAACCTGGAAACATCAAAAATCTGGACAAGGAACATGAAAAATAGGTACAAATCTGTACACTGATTAACATAAAATGTGCATACATAATTATGTAACCCCGCCCACTCCAATGGAATTGTGGGATATCAGCTTTCAAACGCAAACTGAAGAACAGACAACCAAAATATGGCACCAGAGTCCCCATGCAGCCATTCCAATGTTCCATTACCTGGCTATTTTCACCCCATTTACCATAAATACTAATGTCTGGATATACTGCTTTACTTCTACAATGATTTGGATTTTATTTTTACATTTTATAGCAGAATACACAAACACTATCTGCTAAACAAAGCAATACTCTCTCACACTGAAAATAGACTTGGCATTAAAACTTCTCTGCCCTTGAAACTCACATTCATTGAAACACCATTGAAACCTATACCACATCCAAAGAAAATGCAACTGGCCAGTCATGGATAAATATTACCTTTGGGCTGTTTTCAAATCATAGGGCCCTTGCACACAAAACAAGAAACATACATGAGTTCTTTGATACACCTTCCTGACTTTATTAAATTATATTCCTTGTATAATACAGCACACTTGTTAGACTTAAGTTAGAGTGCATTTTAAACTTATTGTTTTAACATTTTTTCAGTAGACAATGAAACAAAATGCATGAAGCAATAACGACAAAACTGCCCAATTCAGAACATTCCATCATAAAAGTCTACTTCCACACACATAGATATAGATAACAGTAGTGTAAGCCATAAGCATTTTGCACAGCTTCTCGCACTTAATTTCAGTTTTTTTTTTTGGGGGGGGGGGCAAAAGGCCAAAAAACAGGGACACATTTTTAACATTGCTTGTATACTTTTAGAAAGCTGCTAGAACAGATGTTGTGCTATCACCATGCATTTGACTGCCAAGTCTCAAACCCAGCACCTTGTGCACTACAGTCAGAGCAACATACCCCTAAAAGACAGAAAGACTGACACTTAAATGGCTATCATTTACTGAATTCAGTTCTCACTTCTCACCATAGATCTCAACCTTTTAGCATAAAAAACCTGGGCAAAGCCAATAATGGGGGAATACAGCCCCAAAATAGGGACAAATTTCAAATACTGACCTTATAAACTTGCTAGAATAAAAGGTTTTGTGTTACCATTTATTTTCTGAAGACTATGAAGTCTGAAATTCAAATGCCTGTCATTTAGTGAATTCACTTCTTAAATGATTTGCCACAAAAATCCTGAAAACCACAGATTTAATGAGGAATAGGACAAAATATATTCAAATGCCTGTCATTATTTACTGAATTCAATCCTGCAGTGATTTGCCACAAAAATCCTGAAAACCAGATTAATGAGGAACAGAACACTAAAGCAGGCAGAGAGAGGCTTCTACCTACCACATCCATTTGTCACACTGCAGCTATTTATATTATCTACACACACACACCTGAACTAAATCCCAGCGAACTAGCAAAGCTCTGTAAAAGTGCAGTAGAAATATACTACCTAATAACAAGTCTAGCCAATAGATGCAGAAACAAAATACCTCAATTAATTCGCCAGCATAGCTCTGTTCAGCAGAAACTGGAACTAAATACTTAAAAACCTAGCGAACTAGCAAAGCTCTGTAAAAGCGTAGCAGAACCATACTGCTCTAAAATAATAACAAGCCCAGCCCTTAAAAGCTCCATTAAGCAGAAACATACTGCCAAAGCAAGCTCCATTTGAATACGTTAAAAGCTCAATTCAGCAGAAACACACTGCCAAAGCAAGGTCTGTTCATTCAGCAGAAACATACTGCCAAAGCAAGCTCCGTTTGAATACGTTAACAGCTCCATTCAGCAGAAACGCACTGCCAAAGCAAGCTCCATTCATTCAGCAGAAACATACTGCCAAAGCAAGCTCCATTCGTTCAGCCGAAACATACTGCCAAAGCAAGCTCTATTCGCCAGCATAAAAAATACCTTAAAAAGCTCCGTTCAGCATAACAAATACCTGAACTAAGCAACAGCCCAGCAAAAAGCAAATACCTTGATAAAATACCTCCATTGCAGCACCATTGAAATATATCCATCCCAAGTTCCAACTCTGTTCGTTTCACTCACCAGTCACCCTCCATTAAAAAATATATCTATTCCAATTCAACTCTGTAGTTCGCGCTCAAACAGCCAGCCGGAATGTATGCCCTTGAGCTCAATTCCGACAGGCTGATGGAGCTGACGTCAATGCACACGTGATGACGTCAGCTCAAAAAGCGCGAAACAAAATAAATTTAAAAATCACTGGAAAAAATCGGAAATTAAGGGGTGCCACTCGGGAATCGTGGCACCCCATTATTTGGACCCCAAAACTCGGTAAAAACCGAGTAATTCGGTACAGTTGGGAGGTTTGAAACCTAGTTACCTTGTGGTTTTGGCATCTTTTCAGGCTTGTTGGCTGTTGGTGAAGCACCCACCAAGAGGAGAAAACGCTGAGAGAAGAAAGGAGCCACTTTTGAGATTTTAAGTATTTTTCCTCTGTTTATTTGATGTTTTTCTGCATAGCTGCCTAGTTTGAGCATTTTCTGGCTTGTTAAACTTGATTTCTGCATTAGTAGCTGTATTTAGAGCACAACCAAAAGCTGTATACTGAATTTCCTGTTTGCACTTAATTTTAAAATCGTTTTTTTCTCAAAACTTGCATATTTTCTGTCTTTGACCTAGCACTCTTGTGTGGGGTCATTTACTGCACTGTTATAACTTGATATTACTTGTGAACCTCTGCTATCTCTGAAAAAACAAAAAAAAAAAATCTTGCTTTTTTCCCACTTTTCTGAGATTTAAAAAAGTTCAAGTTACAGGCTTGCTGTTCTTGAACTGTTTTGTAAGTTTCTGTGAGGCCATTTTTGCTTGGGCTAAAGGAAAGTCTCTCTGTTGATCAGTGGCAGTGATAAACATTGAGCTGCTTCCCTGCCCCCGTGTGACTGGTTACTGACTTGAAACTGTAGTTTTATTGGCCAAAAGGGGTCATTTCCAAAACTCCTTCATCTTCCTCTCTTAAAACCTAGTTACCTCATGGTTTTGGCGTCTTTTCAGGCTTGTTGGCTGTTGGTGAAGCACCCACCAAGAGGAGAAAACGCTGAGAGAAGAAAGGAGCCCCTTTTGAGATTTTAAGTATTTTTCCTCTGTTTATTTGATAAGTTTTTCTGCATAGCTGCCTAGTTTGAGCATTTTCTGACTTGTTAAACTTGATTTCTGCATTAGTAGCTGTATTTAGAGCACAATCAAAAGCTGTATACTGAATTTCCTGTTTGCACTTAATTTTAAAATCGTTTTTTTCTCAAAACTTGCATATTTTCTGTCTTTGACCTAGCACTCTTGTGTGGGGTCATTTACTGCACTGTTTTAACTTGATATTACTTGTGAACCTCTGCTATCTCTGAAAAAACAAAAACAAAAAAAATCTTGTTTTTTTCCCACTTTTCTGAGATTTAAAAAAGTTCAAGTTACAGGCTTGCTGTTCTTGAACTGTTTTGTAAGTTTCTGTGAGGCCATTTTTGCTTGGGCTAAAGGAAAGTCTCTCTGTTGATCAGTGGCAGTGATAAACATTGAGTTGCTTCCCTGCCCCCCATGGGAGTGGTTACTGACTTGAAACTGTAGTTTTATTGGCCAAAAGGGGTCATTTCCAAAACTCCTTCATCTTCCTCTCTTAAAACCTAGTTACCTCGTGGTTTTGGTGTCTTTTCAGGCTTGTTGGCTGTTGGTGAAGCACCCACCAAGAGGAGAAAACGCTGAGAGAAGAAAAAAGCCACTTTTGAGATTTTAAGTATTTTTCCTCTGTTTATTTGATAAGTTTTTCTGCATAGCTGCCTAGTTTGAGCATTTTCTGGCTTGTTAAACTTGATTTCTGCATTAGTAGCTGTATTTAGAGCACAACCAAAAGCTGTATACTGAATTTCCTGTTTGCACTTAATTTTAAAATCGTGTTTTTCTCAAAACTTGCATATTTTCTGTCTTTGACCTAGCACGCTTGTGTGGGGTCATTTACTGCACTGTTATAACTTGATATTACTTGTGAACCTCTGCTATCTCTGAAAAAACAAAAACAAAAAAAAAATCTTGCTTTTTTCCCACTTTTCTGAGATTTAAAAAAGTTCAAGTTACAGGCTTGCTGTTCTTGAACTGTTTTGTAAGTTTCTGTGAGGCCATTTTTGCTTGGGCTAAAGGAAAGTCTCTCTGTTGATCAGTGGCAGTGATAAACATTGAGCTGCTTCCCTGCCCCCGTGGGAGTGGTTACTGACTTGAAACTGTAGTTTTATTGGCCAAAAGGGGTAATTTCCAAAACTCCTTCATCTTCCTCTCTTAAAACCTAGTTACCTCGTGGTTTTGGCATCTTTTCAGGCTTGTTGGGTGTTGGTGAAGCACCCACCAAGAGGAGAAAATGCTGAGAGAAGAAAGGAGCCACTTTTGAGATTTTAAGTATTTTTCCTCTGTTTATTTGATAAGTTTTTCTGCATAGCTGCCTAGTTTGAGCATTTTCCGGCTTGTTAAACTTGATTTCTGCATTAGTAGCTGTATTTAGAGCACAACCAAAAGCTGTATACTGAATTTCCTGTTTGCACTTAATTTTAAAATCATTTTTTTCTCAAAACTTGCATATTTTCTGTCTTTGACCTAGCACGCTTGTGTGGGGTCATTTACTGCACTGTTATAACTTGATATTACTTGTGAACCTCTGCTATCTCTGAAAAAACAAAAAAAAAAATATTGCTTTTTTCCCACTTTTCTGAGATTTAAAAAAGTTCAAGTTACAGGCTTGCTGTTCTTGAACTGTTTTGTAAGTTTCTGTGAGGCCATTTTTGCTTGGGCTAAAGGAAAGTCTCTCTGTTGATCAGTGGCAGTGATAAACATTGAGCTGCTTCCCTGCCCCCTGTGGGAGTGGTTACTGACTTGAAACTGTAGTTTTATTGGCCAAAAGGGGTCATTTCCAAAACTCCTTCATCTTCCTCTCTTAAAACCTAGTTACCTCATGGTTTTGGCGTCTTTTCAGGCTTGTTGGCTGTTGGTGAAGCACCCACCAAGAGGAGAAAATGCTGAGAGATGAAAGGAGCCACTTTTGAGATTTTAAGTATTTTTCCTCTGTTTATTTGATGTTTTTCTGCATAGCTGCTTAGTTTGAGCATTTTCTGGCTTGTTAAACTTGATTTCTGCATTAGTAGCTGTATTTAGAGCACAACCAAAAGCTGTATACTGAATTTCCTGTTTGCACTTAATTTTAAAATTGTTTTTTTCTCAAAACTTGCATATTTCCTGTCTTTGACCTAGCACTCTTGTGTGGGGTCATTTACTGCACTGTTATAACTTGATATTACTTGTGAACCTCTGCTATCTCTGAAAAAACAAAAACAAAAAAAAATCTTGCTTTTTTCCCACTTTTCTGAGATTTAAAAAAGTTCAAGTTACAGGCTTGCTGTTCTTGAACTGTTTTGTAAGTTTCTGTGAGGCCATTTTTGCTTGGGCTAAAGGAAAGTCTCTCTGTTGATCAGTGGCAGTGATAAACATTGAGCTGCTTCCCTGCCCCCGTGGGAGTGGTTACTGACTTGAAACTGTAGTTTTATTGGCCAAAAGGGGTCATTTCCAAAACTCCTTCATCTTCCTCTCTTAAAACCTAGTTACCTCATGGTTTTGGCATCTTTTCAGGCTTGTTGGCTGTTGGTGAAGCACCCACCAAGAGGAGAAAACGCTGAGAGAAGAAAGGAGCCACTTTTGAGATTTTAAGTATTTTTCCTCTGTTTATTTGATAAGTTTTTCTGCATAGCTGCCTAGTTTGAGCATTTTCTGGCTTGTTAAACTTGATTTCTGCATTAGTAGCTGTATTTAGAGCACAACCAAAAGCTGTATACTGAATTTCCTGTTTGCACTTAATTTTAAAATCATTTTTTTCTCAAAACTTGCATATTTTCTGTCTTTGACCTAGCACGCTTGTGTGGGGTCATTTACTGCACTGTTATAACTTGATATTACTTGTGAACCTCTGCTATCTCTAAAAAAAAACAAAAAAAAATCTTGCTTTTTTCCCACTTTTCTGAGATTTAAAAAAGTTCAAGATACAGGCTTGCTGTTCTTGAACTGTTTTGTAAGTTTCTGTGAGGCCATTTTTGCTTGGGCTAAAGGAAAGTCTCTCTGTTGATCAGTGGCAGTGATAAACATTGAGCTGCTTCCCTGCCCCCCGTGGGAGTGGTTACTGACTTGAAACTGTAGTTTTATTGGCCAAAAGGGGTCATTTCCAAAACTCCTTCATCTTCCTCTCTTAAAACCTAGTTACCTCGTGGTTTTGGTGTCTTTTCAGGCTTGTTGGCTGTTGGTGAAGCACCCACCAAGAGGAGAAAATGCTGAGAGAAGAAAAAAGCCACTTTTGAGATTTTAAGTATTTTTCCTCTGTTTATTTGATAAGTTTTTCTGCATAGCTGCCTAGTTTGAGCATTTTCTGGCTTGTTAAACTTGATTTCTGCATTAGTAGCTGTATTTAGAGCACAACCAAATGCTGTATACTAAATTTCCTGTTTGCACTTAATTTTAAAATCGTTTTTTTCTCAAAACTTGCATGTTTTCTGTCTTTGACCTAGCACTCTTGTGTGGGGTCATTTACTGCACTGTTATAACTTGATATTACTTGTGAACCTCTGCTAACTCTGAAAAAACAAAAAAATCTTGCTTTTTTCCCACTTTTCTGAGATTTAAAAAAGTTCAAGTTATAGGCTTGCTGTTCTTGAACTGTTTTGTAAGTTTCTGTGAGGCCATTTTTGCTTGGGCTAAAGGAAAGTCTCTCTGTTGATCAGTGGCAGTGATAAACATTGAGCTGCTTCCCTGCCCCCCATGGGAGTGGTTACTGACTTGAAACTGTAGTTATATTGGCCAAAAGGGGTAATTTCCAAAACTCCTTCATCTTCCTCTCTTAAAACCTAGTTACCTCATAGTTTTGGCATCTTTTCAGGCTTGTTGGCTGTTGGTGAAGCACCCACCAAGAGGAGAAAACGCTGAGAGAAGAAAGGAGCCACTTCTGAGATTTTAAGTATTTTTCCTCTGTTTATTTGATGTTTTTCTGCATAGCTGCTTAGTTTGAGCATTTTCTGGCTTGTTAAACTTGATTTCTGCATTAGTAGCTGTATTTAGAGCACAACCAAAAGCTGTATACTGAATTTCCTGTTTGCACTTAATTTTAAAATTGTTTTTTTCTCAAAACTTGCTCATTTTCTGTCTTTGACCTAGCACTCTTGTGTGGGGTCATTTACTGCACTGTTATAACTTGATATTACTTGTGAACCTCTGCTATCTCTGAAAAAACAAAAACAAAAAAAATCTTGCTTTTTTCCCACTTTTCTGAGATTTAAAAAAGTTCAAGTTACAGGCTTGCTGTTCTTGAACTGTTTTGTAAGTTTCTGTGAGGCCATTTTTGCTTGGGCTAAAGGAAAGTCTCTCTGTTGATCAGTGGCAGTGATAAACATTGAGCTGCTTCCCTGCCCCCGTGGGAGTGGTTACTGACTTGAAACTGTAGTTTTATTGGCCAAAAGGGGTCATTTCCAAAACTACTTCATCTTCCTCTCTTAAAACCTAGTTACCTCATGGTTTTGGCATCTTTTCAGGCTTGTTGGCTGTTGGTGAAGCACCCACCAAGAGGAAAAAACGCTGAGAGAAGAAAGGAGCCACTTTTGAGATTTTAAGTATTTTTCCTCTGTTTAT
Source organism: Protopterus annectens (assembly GCF_019279795.1). NCBI lineage: Eukaryota > Metazoa > Chordata > Ceratodontiformes > Protopteridae > Protopterus > Protopterus annectens. The sequence goes on from NC_056732.1 coordinate 58,114,112, forward strand.
TTGATAAGTTTTTCTGCATAGCTGCCTAGTTTGAGTATTTTCTGGCTTGTTAAACTTGATTTCTGCATTAGTAGCTGTATTTAGAGCACAACCAAAAGCTGTATACTGAATTTCCTGTTTGCACTTAATTTTAAAATCGTTTTTATCTCAAAACTTGCATATTTTCTGTCTTTGACCTAGCACTCTTGTGTGGGGTCATTTACTGCACTGTTATAACTTGATATTACTTGTGAACCTCTGCTATCTCTGAAAAAACAAAAACAAAAAAAATCTTGTTTTTTTCCCACTTTTCTGAGATTTAAAAAAGTTCAAGTTACAGGCTTGCTGTTCTTGAACTGTTTTGTAAGTTTCTGTGAGGCCATTTTTGCTTGGGCTAAAGGGGGGGGGGGGGGGGCTTTTTCAAGAAAGTCTCTTCTGTTTCCAGGGGTTTTTTGCGACTGCAACACCCATTTGGGGAGAGTTATAATGGACCTCGCACTAAAAGACAAAAAAATTTGTTTACTTTGTTGGTCCAACGAGTTTCTTCACAAAGGGTGCCTCCACCGAAACCT